>NC_054371.1:20155011-20370011 GCF_017654675.1 Xenopus laevis | reverse complement strand
AAGGGTGGCACGCCATCGGCGCTGTCAAGGGGGGGTGGCTTTTTTGAAAAGTGCAGCACTCCCAGGCCCCCCTTCAGGCCCAGCCCCGAAACAGCAGAATCCCCTGTGCCCCCCTGATGGTCGGCCCTGATATGAGGATATTTTGGAAGTTGCAGCACACGCATAGAAGAAGCATCTTTTTAAAGTAAGAACTAATTCCAGGACTCCCTTTAATGAAGGTGCCCAGTACGTTGCATCTTATTCAGAGAAAAGCCTGGCGCCAGTGCAGCACATATAGATGTAATCTGGGGCACATTTGTGTGATTGGTGCTTGTGTTAGTAAATGAGCCCTGGAACGTGCCGCAGTGGGAAGTTTTTTAAACAAACTCCCATTTCCCAGAACCATATTCATTCCTCTTGCGCTTGACTTTACATCCCGCAGCCGGCTTGTGTTGGCAATTAGGTACGAGAGAACAATATAGTATTTATTCTCTGCTCGGAGAAAGAGCCCGGCGTGAGTCAGCAAGTGTATTAAGAGAATCCTCGTAAATATTGTTTTAACAACTTACCCGTGTAATTGGCTCCCTAAAAAAGATTTAGTCCCATTTACAGTGAGGAATACCCTGCTGGTGGGGCCTCTGAACAAGAACAGTGTGATTCTGTTTTCCTAACAGGCTCGGCCGCTGCATTGGGGCTGGAGATGCAGCAAACGTGGGAGTATTTTAGCAACCTGAGTATTATACATCCAACTTTTTTCACGGGACAATCCCGATTTTGACAGCTCACCTCGCAGTCCTGGATTGTTACTGAAATGTCCCGACTTTGTCTTTGGTCTCCTGCACTGAACAGTCAGAAAAAGATACAACGTTTCTAAAACTTAATTGGCTTTTGGCAGAGAGCCCAGAATAAGTGGCAGGTGTACTTTTGTAACAATTTAAGAGAAGCAAAGAAACAACTGTAACAATTTAAGATAATCAGGTCTCTTGGGGAAAGTGTGACTTGCAGCTTAAAGGGCAATGCACCTTCATTAGCAAAACTGTAATAATACATAAAAACCACAGAAATGTGTTCAAACTTTCATAACATGACAAATTTTGTAAAATGAACATGGTAATTAGGAGGGGTGGCCACAAAAATGGGCGTGGTCCAATACATTTTGTCCCTCTTTCTGTTTCCAAAGCCAGATCTGCATGAAACCCAGCCCTGGCCACTTAAGCTTGGGCTTTTCTGGGCCCCTACGTGACCCTAATAGAACTGACAAGAGATTTTCTCTATTCTGTTAAAGTGGTAGTTCACTTTTACACTCATTTTTAGTATGTTATAGAATGGTCAATTCTAAGCAACTTTTCAATTCGTCGTCATTATTTATAGATTTTTTTTATTATTTTATTATTCTTCTGATTCTTTACAGCTTTCAATAGGGGGTCACCGACTCCATCTAAAAACAAATGCTCTGTAAGGCTACAAATGTATTGTTGCTACTTTTTATTACTTTTTTTATTCAGGCCTCTCCTATTCACATTCCAGTCTCTTATTCAAATCAATGCATGGTTGCTAGGGTAATTTGGAGCCTAGCAACCAGGTTGCTGAAAATGCTGCTGAATAAAAAGCTATATAAAAAAAGCTAAATAACTCAAAAGTCACAAATAATAAAAAATGAAAACCGATTGCAAATTGTCTCAGAATATCATTCTTGACTAGTGATGGGCAAATAAATTAGGCAGGCGTAAATTTCCGCATTTAGCAGACGCGCACCAGAATTCGTTGTGCGCCCACAATATTCAGACTGCCATTGCCAATGACTCCAGAATTAACACGGGTGTCAAAATTCGCGTTGTGCTAATTTTTCACCATTTTGCGAAATTTGCTGGAAATTCTCGCATTTTTCGGCTAAGCGAAATGGAGCAAATTCGCCCATCACTACTCTAGGCATCATACTCAAATTTAACTCAAAGGTGAACAAGCCTTAGAAGATTAACATTTTATTGAACAGACACTATGAACCCAAACAGTGCCAGGCCACGATCCATCGTGCGGCGCTCGATTTCTTCTCCCTGGCTATCTCCTAAAATGTCGCCCTGTCGCCGTTTCTGAAGAGGAGCGCAAGCAGAGTATCGGTAAGTTATTTCTTAATAAAGACTTTGCGAATTTAAAGTTAAATGTGTCTTGGTGGGTTTTTTTCTTTGTTTAGAAACAAATTTTTTTTTAAAAAAAATTTATGCTACTGGTCTTTTAATCATGTTGTTTATTTAACCCTAACTAGGACAGATAGTCATTCGTTAAGCAAAAAGGAAGCCCCCGCTCGCAGTATCCAGGCCGGCGCAAGGCAAAAATGCAATGCAGAATCCATGTAATTTACATGACAAAGTATCGCCATTATTTAAATATGACAGAATGCCTCCGAGAGCAATTTCTGAAAATTACTAAAACAATGTTAGGAGTTAAATGTCAGCGTGCTGTAATTATGTTTGTGCTAATTGTTAATTAGGCCCCGGAATGGAGGCAGACTTAATTAATAACGACTCTTAACGTGCGCCGGTAACTATTTATTAAAACCTAACGGCACCAAAAAAAAAAAAATTGCTTTCTACTTTTATTTATTGGGTCAAATATCAGAGTTTTTAGATTTTTACCTCTTTTTTTACATTCTAAATTCTGATGTTTTATGACAAGATGAAGGTACAAAACAGGACTCTGGGTATTGTGTAATTTTATTTCCTCTTTTTCTTTTCTTTGCAGATGGTCTGGCCTCATTCACAGACGTGGTTTCAGGTCACATCTGACCCAAGAATAATCCCATCTGTTCAATCATTATACTACAAGCACTTTGGTAGTTTTCAGTTTGTTCTGATTGGACTGCCCAGGATGATGTCAGGATGATGTCACTTAGCCAGACCACCATGATATTCCTAACTGGTTTGCGTTGGAGAAAAGTGTGGGTCCTGAACTGGTTCTGACTACTAAGTCCACAATGTATTATGCCGACAGTCAGAGCTGTATCAGAATGTGCTTGTTACCCCCAATGCAAGTCAGTGGAGTTGAGTACTAGGTATATGATCAGAACAATCATATAATATATATAAAGGGCTGTTCACCTTTAAATGAACTTTTAGTATGACATAGAGAGCGATATTCTGAGACAATTTGTAATTGGTTTTTATTTTTTATTATTTGTGGTTTTTGAGTTATTCGGCTTTTTATTCAGCAACTCTCCAATTTTTCAGCAAATCTGGATGCTAGGGTCCAAATTACCCTAGCAACCACACATTGATTTGAATAAGAGACTGGAATATGAATAGGAGAGGCCAGAATAAAAATATGAGGAATAAAAAGTAACAATAACAATAAGGGTTGATGATCGAGTTTATGGGAGTTTTTAAAAACTCCCATAAACTCGAAATTCGAAAAAAAATGTTTTAATTTCCGGTGAATAGGATTGACCCGCAAACTCGAATCGAATACGAATCAAATTCGATCACATTTGATTTGAGTTTTTTTCTCCAAAAAAAAAATTAGATTATCAAAAGTCCACTAAACTACTCCAAATTGATTGTAGGACGTCCCCCATAGGCTAAAACAGCAATCCAGCAGGTTTTAGATGGCAAATAATTCTTAAAGAGACAGTACATGATAAATTTCTAAATTCGAATTAGATCTTTTTGAAAAACTCGAAACGAATTTGGACTATTCCCTAGTCGAATTACGCTAAAATTATATATTGAATATTTGATTTTCCAATTTGACCCTGGATAAATCTGCCCCTAAATGTGTAACTTTACAGAGAATTTACTTTTTAGATGGAGTCAGTGACCCCCCCCTTTAAGTGAAAGGCAAATAATTAATAATTCGGCTTCTTCAAAAAATTGTGGATGCGTGTCTGAAAATCGATCGCGTCAAAATCGTCGCATGTCAACAGTATTAATTGATGCGAGTGACTTTTCAGACGCTCGTCCAAAATTGATGCAGGCGTCAATTTTCACAAATTTTTCGCCATTTTGTGAGTTTCATGGGAAATTCCCAAATTTTTCGGCAAAGCAAAACGTGCGAAATTCGCCCATCACTATTGGCCATTAGCGATGAGCGAATTTTTTTGCCAGGCATGGATTCCCGGCGAAATTACACATTTCACCATCTGCACATTTTTTCACGAGACTGCTGCAAAAATCCGCCATGAAATTTGGCAATAAAAATTATCGGCAAGACAAAACATGTGCAGAAAACTATTTTTTGACGCCTTTTTACTTCAATGCGTTCACAAATTTTTTCACAGTTTCGTGGGACAGATTCGCTCATCACTATTGCGCATTCTATAACATACTAAAAGTTAACCTAAAGGTGAACCACCACTTTAAAGCCAGGTTTCTACCCACTTTCCCTTGGGGAAATATGCTGGAAACTGACTTCCTAGGTGTCCGTAGTGAGTCAGGCCTAGCAGTTCTGGACCACAGAAAATCATGGCTTTTTGGGTGAAAAGAACAGATCTCCAGAAAACTGTTCCCAGGGAGATGATATTCCAGTGTCGGGTATTCCTTGCAGCAAAAGGAGGAGGGATACTAGAGAGGCCGTACATGGAATTCTGGGAGTTGTAGTCTGACAAGAGTTGGAAAAAGAAAACTGCTGATTTAGACTTTTATCATGTTAAACTCCCTTGTTAGTAAATAATGATCATTGTCTGTTCCTTTGCTAAATTCCAGCAGGTGGGAACTGGGAGCAGCAAGGGCTGCGGCGGGTTATTTCTCGTGAGGAATGGGCCGAGGGGCTGGCTCTGTACACACATTGAGTGGTCTGTATTTTTCACTAACGTGACAGGCGCTTAAATGAAAGAAGTGAATTCAGTGCTACAATAAAAAAGGGCCTCAGCCCCCCCCCTTACCGCTGCTTTATTTCTTCCATCTGCAATAAAACCACTGTTTATTGAGCTTATTCTTCTGTATTTTCTCTTCTTTTTATTTTTTTTAACCATTACTTTTTTTTCTCTCTCTCTGGTAACGATGGTTAACTATTAAGGTACTGTACTCAAATACTTCATGATTTTGGGGTTCTGTACCAGCCAAAGGCCCACACAGCTCTTTAGCAGTGAAGATATATATCTCTGAAGATGCCCCAGTAGCTCCCCATGAGCCCTGTAGCATTAGCATCTATGCCAGATGTAACCTAACTTTCTACTAATATGTTTATGAAGTTTATATTCCCAACAGCAGCCCAGAGCTCACTGAGCACGTGCAGTGTCACTGACACTCACACAATGGCCTAACAAGATCAGAAGATGGGGAACTCCTGGCAACAACTTTGAAGGCCTGGGTTATTACTGTTATAGGGCTGCTGAACCTCTGGGCTGGTTCAATAAGTTTAATACAGGTATGTAAAATACAGAATTTCTAGACAGATTCTTTCTTAGGCTTTAAAGAAGAAGGAAAGGTTAAAACTAAGTAAGCTTTATCAGAAAGGTCTATATAAATATACCAGTAAACCCTCAAAGTAATGCTGCTCTGAGTCCTCTGTCAAAAGAAACACAGAATTTCTTTCCTTCTATTGTGTACTCATGGGCTTCTGTATCAGACTTCCTGTTTTCAGCTTAAACCTCCTGGGCTAGGGCTTGAGCATGCTCAGTTTGTTCCTCTTCCCCTCCTCTTCTCTGCTGTAATCTCAGCCCAGAGCTATGAGTGAACAGGGAGAGACTCAGGCAGGAAGTGATGTCACACCAAGCTAATACTGCAGCTGCTATCTGATGGTATTTTTAGAGCTTTTTACTCAGGTATGGTAAAACATTCTACAGAATAAATATAGTATTCTAGCTTGCACTATTGCAGCTAATCTATTGGCATTAAAATGCCTCTGTAGCTTTCCCTCTCCTTTAATACTCCTAAATCCTACACCATATAATGTGCTCTTGTGCTAATACCATTATAGTGTGGAAATGAGGTGTTGTACACATACACACAAGTGAACAGATTAGATGGGAAAATTGGTATAAACACCTCTGTTGTGGCAGAGGAAAAGCCTTCCAATCAAAATGCAATACCAGAATACAATATACAAACAAATAGACCATAATGCACCCTGGTTATTTAGGGACTCAGAGTAAAGTGGTACAAAAATTAAAATAAAGTGAACAAAATATCTCTGGCAGATAATTTAAGTATTATATAAATCCAATCCTACGGTAAGGTAAATATTTGAGAGGAGCCCCCTCCCCCCAAACCAATATAGCGATAACATTAAATGCCCAATTAGCTTCAGATCAAAGTTCTCAAACTGTGCAACTGACCCTCTCCCCATGGGGAGGCCAAATTGCTTAAATTGGGCCCATGTAATTGATCAAGGATCAAGGATATTAGGGGTGAATGGTCATTTTCTGTCTGGGAAATTACTGAAGGGCCACTCTGATGGCAGGATAATAGTCAATTGTTGATAAATGTAAATATACGTTCTTTAAGTCTCCCATAGGTCATTCAGTTCCTCCATTTCTGATTTTTTTTATTAAAAGAAAAAGTGTCACACATTACTGATGACTCATTGTTGACTGATTATTTCCTGTTTTCATTTGACCACTGCCTGCCCTGACCCCCTGGGCTTTGTCCTGGTGTCCCTTTTTGTACTTGGGGGCCTTACATTTATAAATGCACCTAAAGGAAGTGTCTGACCCCATGAAAAGTCTTGGCTGTAGCAGAGAACCCAGAACTACCATCAGGGGGGGTTACGTCTGTAATGAAACCAGTAGAGGCAGGGGACTGGACTGCAAAAAAGAGGCTGGACTTCCACCAAAAGGGACTGGGCTTCCACCAAAAGGGACTGGGCTTCCACCAAAATGGGTTGGACTTCCACCAAAATGGGCTGGACTTTCACCAAAAGGGTTGGACTTCCACCAAAAGGGGCTGGACTTCCACCAAAAGGGGCTGGACTTCCACCAAAAGGGTTGGACTTCCACCAAAAGGGACTGGGCTTCCACCAAATTGGGTTGGACTTCCACCAAAATGGGCTGGACTTCAACCAAAAGGGGTTGGACTTTCACCAAAAGGGTTGGACTTCCATAAAAGGGGCTGGACTTCCACCAAAAGGGGCTGGCCTTCCACCAAAAGGGGCTGGGCTTCCACCAAAAGGGGCTGGACTTCCACCAAAAGGGGCTGGACTTCCAACAAAAGGGGCTGGAATTCCACCCAAAGGGGCTGGACTTCCAACAAAAGGGGCTGGAATTCCACCCAAAGGGCCTGGTTTTGGCTGATCGGGGAAGAGATGGGCAGATTGGTGACTTTCCCTTGCCAGCGAGACTAGAGATTAAGCAGGTGTTATTGACTGAAAAGCACAAAAGGAGACCTCTCTCACCAGATGGCAGTGGTATAACTAAAAATCTCATGACTGGAAATATTAAATTTGGGTTGAAAAAATGGTCCATCAAAGGTTCATCAAGTTAAACCCAAGTTAAAATGTTTCAGTAAAAATATCCCGTTGGCCTTAATATTCCACATTGACAGAAGCCTCCTAAGCCTCTATATCTCTAGGTTCTGTATCTCTATTATTGAGCCTCTAATGGACCCTTATGTCTTCTTTGACTTTAAAGATTTGCTTGAAGGTAACACCTCCCCCCCCCAATGTGATCTAATCCTTAAACCATGTCCCCATTTGGATTTCTTAAATTAAATGTGACAGAGGCATGGGCTACAAGGAAAGCACTAACTCGGGCAAGAGGATTCCCATTTGTGGCGCATATTGATTTAAAGAGAAATGAAATCAATTACAATTAGAATAGCATCTATCATTGGAAAAAAGATAAAGACGGCAAATATTTGACCTTTCAGGGGCATGATGGTTACCATGAAGCAAACAGTCCGGTGTTATAAAAATACAAAGAAGACCACAAAGTGAGAATTTACACCACTATAATATACTTTTGGACCTTTTTCCTCCATAATCCAATGCTTTATTCCCAATATGCCATGGCTGTAAGACATCGGTGCCGCAAGCAGAATGCATCACATAAAATCTATAGGGCCCATTTACTAAATGAATTCAAACAAAATCTCAATTGCTTAAAAAATTGCTCCCCAGAATTCTGTAATTGCATCATTGCATCCGACACAAACTAGAGAAAATGTTTGTCCTGGATAGTGAATTGCCTACATTTGGACATTGCACCTACAAGGGGAGGGGCAGAGCCTGGATAGGGTGTTAGTCACTTGCATGATATTTACTGCTTGATTAAGGCAGGTAGTGGTGTAATTAGAGAGGAAGCAGAGTCTGCAGCTGCAGGGGGGCCCAGGAGGTAAAGGGGCCCCATGAGGCTCTAATTCATATACAATTTCAATACATAGTAACATAGTAAGTAACATAGTAAGTTCGGTTGAAAAAAGACACACGTCCATCAAGTTCAAGCTTTATTTTATTTTAACCTGCGTAACTGCCAGTTGATCCAGAGGAAGGCAAAAAAACTCCATTTGAAGCCTCTCCAATTTGCCTCAGAGGAGGATAATTCCTTCCAGATTCCAAAATGGCAATGGGACCAGTCCCTGGATCAACTTGTACTATGAGCTATCTCCCATATCCCTGTATTCCCTCACTTGCTAAACACCACCCAACCCCTTCTTATACCTATCTAATGTATCAGCCTGTACCACTGATTCAGGGAGACAATTCCACATCTTCACAGCTCTCACTGTAACAAACCCCTTCCCAATATTTAGACCGAACCTCTTTTCTTCTAATCGGAATGGGTGACCTCGTGTCAGCTGGAAAGACCTACTGGTAAATAAAGCATTAGAGAGATTATCATATGATTCCCTTATACATTTATACATAGTTATCATATCCAGGGGTGCTCAGCTAATGAGGCAAGTTGAGTAACTCGCCTCAGGCGGCAGCACCCCACTAGGTACCAGGGTACTTTTAGAGCCAACTGGAAATTTGGCTCTTCTCGTCCAGAGAGCGCAATTATGCTCTCCACGCTAGCTTCCTAGCCCTCTCCAAAAAGGTGAGAGCACCAGGGAGGAGGGGGTGGCAGCAACTCCAAGCTGCCTCAGGTGGCGGAGGGGCCAGGATCGCCCCTGATCATATCACCCCTTAAAGGGCATGTAAAGTCTAAAATAGAATAAGGCTAGAAATGCTGTATTTTGTATACTAAATATAAATATGAACTTACTGCACCACAAACCTAATCAAACAAATAATTTATGCTTTCAAAGTTGGCCACAGGGGGTCACCATCTTGTAATTTTGTTATACATCTTTGCAAGACTAAGACTGTGCACATGCTCAGTGTGGTCTGGGCTGCTTAGGGATCATCATAAACAAAGCTGCTTGAGTTCTGCATGGCTGGGAAGTAAGGCGGGGGCTCCCCCTGCTGTTCATAAGTATGATTGTTTCCCTGCTCAGCAGTTAGGGACCGTCTGACAATTCCTATCCACAGCAGTAAATGAAGGGAGAATTTCACTGCATACAGTCAGGTTTCTTATAAAAACCGTACACATTTTTTAATTAAAGTATATTGGAGATAGGTTTCTTTTTCATTAAAGAAAGTAAGAATGGGATTTTATTCTTATGCCTTTACATGCCCTAACATGCACCAACGTAGATGCAAACACTTTCTCTTGGTGAGGTTGTTTCTCATGAACCGAACACTATTAATAAGACTCTCTGCCACTTACTATGTGAATACCTGCCATACCATTCATCTTCTGACAGCACAAATTACACATCTTACACATTTTACACCAGTATGGTCTAAAAAAGTAATAAATGCCAAAGAATATGTATAAGGATGTTAGATGCCCTGCCTGCAGTTCTACTACAGGTAAATAGCTGGAAATGTTTGTTATAAAAGGTCACCTCTGAATATCGTGGCCTATATATAAGCCTTTGGGTGCAGGTCAGCAACTCACCTACTTTCACCTACTTTAATTAAATGAATTAAATGTAATTAATTAACATACTATTTACTTTGGCTCAATCTGCCACTAACATGCAAGAGATTACATAAACTGCTGAAAATTCTATAGAATATTGCGACAAATAACGGGGGTTAAGTGATCCTCCTAAAAGGCAACTGACCTACAGAGACGTCTAATGGTTAGTGATGAGCGAAAAGTTTCTGCATGTACAGATTTGCTACGGACTTCAGTGTTTCGCTGGTGGTGAAAACTCTCGCAAACCTGCATCCAAAAAATCGCCAGCGGCTCGTTTCACTTTGTGCAACAAAAAGACTTGCAAAAAACATGAGCGCTCAGTGTGGGACTGTCGGGATACCAGGAAAACTCCCGGTGGGCCCAGGTGTCAGTGGTCCCTCATGCTGCTAAACATTTGGCCTATTTCATGGCCATTCCCTATTTCTATGAGAACAAAGAGGCTAAATAGATGAAATAATAGATTATAGTATGTAAAGAAAAGAGACTAGGAGAATAGAGGTTGGGTGAGGAGATTAAGAATAATAGTACTGAGAGTGGACCCCTGGTCTATGGTTTTTGGGTGGACCCCTGGTGTCCCAGTCCAACACCGTGTGCCCTCAACAAACACGTAGTTCATTTTATCCTTCCGTATCAACCAAAGGGATCTGAGCCGTCCCACTGTCTATATAAGGACATACACATAAATATAGGGTTTATTCATTTTAATGTGGGATACAAAGCACCCAGATATTATCTGTTCAGATTTATTATTAGTTGTGCCTGTGCTTGCAACTAGTAGTAAAAATAAACTAAAGATGGTACTTTTTATTAAAGGAGAAGTAAACCCCTTATTAAAAAAAAACCCTACCCCCCTACCCTACATAGACCCCCCTCCCCCCCCAGCCTAGCTGCTGTGAATGCCCCTAACTTTTTACTTACCCCTCAGTGCAGATTCAGGGATTTCAGTTCATGGCAGCCATCTTCCGGGTTTTTGTGTCTTCTGGTGCCGATTCAGCAATTTCTGTCAATTTCAGACTTTGATAATAAAAAGGACTGTGTTGGGGAAGCAGTCAGGTACCTAATAGTGAGTTAGGTAGTGTCCCATGTGTCGCCAAGTTCTTTCACTATTGTTTTATATAAAGTTTATATCTGTTTCATTTGCAAACTGTGTGTTTTATTTGTCCTAGTTGAAGTTCCCTGATTGCCAAGAGTAAATTGTGATTTAAAGAGACAGTAACCAAATTAAGTTTACACCCCCTTAGACTCTAACGCAAAATAAAATTGTCACACGACAAATTATTCACAAGAAAAAAGTTTTGCAAATTTTTCTGCAGTTTGCGAAAAAAGGACAGATTTGCTCACCACTACTATTAACAATCGTTAAATGTAAAATGTTCTAAAATGTACACAATTCATTAAGGTACTTGCATCTAAAAATGCTCCTGCACTTCAATGTCGTAATGGCCTATTCCATTTATCCTTCCTCTTCCCCCTATTGAGGGGGTAATTTATAAACACTGGACAAATTTGCACCAGGGCAGTAACCCATGGCAACCAATCAGATGATTGCTTTCAGTTTTCAACCTACAGATGGCTGAAGCAAGCTAATCCCTGATTGGTCACTATGGGTTATTGCCCAGGTACAGATTTGCCCAGAGTTTATAAATGAGGCCCACTGACCCTATGGGAACACTGGAGTTACCGCCAGGTACAGCGTGGCCTTAGCTCCAGGGTTCCCACCAGACTTGCGCCTAGGATTGCCACTTTTTTGAGAAAACTTTACCGGCCAGGGTTGGGGGTGATTCCATGAGGTGGAGGATTGTGATGTCAATGGGTGGGTCAGTGATGTCCAGCCTCGGACTGGGGGGCCCGGGGCCCACCGGGACTGCTGGTCCAGGGCCCCCCGCCCCCCTACTGCGCCGCACAGAGTTCGGCACGACTGTGCATTTGCACCGCTCAAACGCCGCCATGCGCATGCGCGAGCGGCGCTTCTCGGTGCGCATGCGCAGGCGGCGGTGCGCATGGGCATCGCCGAAAACTTTTTTCCCCCATAATTTTTATATGTAGAAGGGGTCTGGCCCGGTGGGGGCCCACGAGGGTCGGGGCCCACCGGGTTTTTTCCCGGTGTCCCGCCGGGCCAGTCCGACACTGGTGATGTCACAGGGTCATGTTGTCGAGGGGTGGACCTGAGTTGTGGAGGGAGGAATTGGTAAGTATTGGAAGTGAAGAAAGGGGTGGCCTCTTTGTGTTTTGGAGGCAGGCGGGGAGCAGTTTGACTGGTGATCACAAATTTAGTGGCAGCTACATTACTGATAAATTTGTAATACCGGCCTTGGCTGTTATTTTACCGGCTAGGCCGGTGAAATACTGGGCAGGTAGCAACCCTACTTGTGCCCATTATATTGGCTAGAGAACCAGGCCTGGATTTGTGGCAAGGCCACAAAGGCCCAGGCCTAGGGCAGAAAGAATGTAGGGGTGGCATGCTGTCCAGCCGAATTCTAAAGATCGCTAATCATGATGATCCGGCGCATGCGTGCACAAAGAAGTTGGTGGGCGATAGGACCCTGTGGCGCAATGTTTGCGTGCACTAGGACCCTGCTGCGCAAAGTGGCCTTGGGGCACTGAAGACAGGAATCTGGGCCTGTACAGAACCAGGATCGTACTGGTCCATCCATGGCCCTCCGGGACTGCACCTGAAGGGTCCTCTTCCAGATGCCCAGCGTCCAACCTAGGCCCCTCCTGCTCGTCCTGCTTACCTCCTCCTCCTTTGCCGCTATGGGATCGGGGTGGAGAGAGGCTGCGTTCTGGGCAGGGGGGCTGCTGAGTCACCAGGGTCCACCATTTTTTCCCCAGTTTGAACATGCACTTCAGAAGTGACGCAACCCCCCATGCCCTTTACCCAGAAAACGCTAGACGCAACTTGCATCTGATTTGCTTCAAAACAGACCAAAATCAGAATGTGTATGCAATGACACTGAAATTATGACAGAAACACTGCAATTATGGTTAAAAACAATATGGCTCTGTAATTGCACTTTGCACTTCTTGTTGGTGAATCACCCTCAAATATCATAATATGTGAGGGTTTTTTTTTAAATGATAAAACGCCAGATAAATAACCTTAAGATTTTCTTATAGTGAGTGCTTGGTGACATCATCAGACATCTCATCACAAACATTAGTGATGTCACATATTTCACATGGCACAGAAATGTCTCCATACTTCATGCGATCAAGATACCATAACCGTAAAGGACCACACGCATACACATGTGTACAGGTACGGGACATGGGGTTTTCCGTATAAGGGGTCTTTCTGTAATTAGGATCTTCATGTCTTAAGTCTACTAGAAAATCATGTAAATATTAAGTAAACCCAACAGGCTGGTTTTGCTTCCAATAATGATTAATTATATCTTAGTTGGGATCAAGTACAAGCTACTGTTTTATTATTACAGAGAAAAAGCATTTATTTTTATTTTTATTTTAATCGTTTCATTAAAATTGAGTCTATAGCAGATGGCCTTCCTGTAATTCAGAGCTTTCTGGATAATAGGTTCATGGATAACTGATCCTATGCCTGTATGAATATATATATTGATCAGAAGAAATTGCTGTGTGTGCATGGGGCCAGATTGCAGCAATATCTGACCAATCAAGTTTATTCATAACCATTATGGAAATATAAATGCTTTGCATATGTAAGTATTTATCTGTGTATCTGCAGTGTGTGATATGTCTGGATATTGTTTGAGTGAGCACAGTGCAGATGTATCCGTGTATGATATATATATATATATATATATATATATGTGTGTGTGTATAAGAACATTGCTCAGGTCACTCATACACTTGGGCTTCTTGGCTTCTGTTCTCGAGATTAGATTTCTCCTTTCACATTACCCAACCTTAATAGACCCTTCAGACCTCATTCCAGCCCGAGATACTATCTGACCCGTATAATTAATTAATTATAGCCCAAATATTATAGATTATTAAAAATAGCATAACTAATAGTGTAATATCTCAAGCTGTCGACTTTAATAGTCAACATTGTCTTGGTGGGTCTTATCAGCCTGGGACACCCGGTGAGAATATTGATTTCTGGTAATTTTGACCATCAGCTGCCATCCTGACGGGTAATTGTCAGATTTTCACCGGAGTCAGAGCTCATTTGAAATCGTTAAACCGTCTGCTGAGCTCACAGCGGCTCCTTCATCCTTCTCCCCGTGTTTCACAGGAAAATAAATAGGAGGCGCGGGGAGAAAGAGAGGGGCACGCTTGTAAGGCTTTTGGATTCGACTTTTTGTATTATTATTTCCATTTCAGTTTTAACACAGTTTAAGGATTAAGGGATTTTTAAGAAGCCTGAGGATACATTTCCCCTTGAAGGCTCCTATTTGCTCCTCCATATTATATAGGTGGAGGAGAAGCCACAACAGACCCTCTTAGGTTTATCTTTTGAGGGAATATCACCTTGGAATTATCTAACAAAGGGCTGTACAAATGAGCTTTATCTGCTTTGCCATAATGGAGATTTCTTTCTGGGGGTTTTTTTTTTCTTTTTTTTATGAAAATCCTTTAGTTTCTCCCTTTTCTAATTAAGACTCAAATTACCGAGGTTTTCTGCTTGCAGAGTAGATGTTTTTGGCTGATAGTGTTAATTGATTCTCTCCGTGCTGCGCTGGACAAACACCATGCAACATCTCATCCCAACAACACCAGCTCTCCATATAGAAAGGGAAAGGGCTTTCTTCTCTTCTTCATCCCAGGAGACCACTCTATTTATTAATGCAGAATGTGTACAGTATATATATATATATATATAACCAGTCTATATAGGTACCAAACCATTACATCACTTTGTAGAATTGAATAAAATAAAAAAAAAAGGCTGAATTAAAATATAAATACAGTGATACATACATATATAGAGAGAGAGACTTCTAAGATGGACCAGCACATCATCATGTTTTAATATGAATCTGTTTATTTACCCTTAAATAGACAGCAAAGACAATACAGAGGTGTCAGCTCAAAGATATACAAGCAGGACTGCATTTTTCCAGAGCCTCAAATAAATTAATTTCCCTGCAGAAATAGGGTTAGTACAGGCATATACCAGCGCTGACATAGATTTAGAGTCTCTTTGTGCAGGATGTTATGAAAAGTATGGGATCTGTTATCCAGAAAGCTCTGGATTACAGGAAGGCCATCTCTCATGGACTCCATTTTAATCAAATAATTCACATTTAAAAAATGATCTCCTTTTTTCTCTGTAATAACAGTAGCTTGTACTTGATCCCAACTAAGATATAATTAATCCTTATTGGAGGCAAAACCAGCCTATTGGGTTTATTTAATGTTTATATGATTTTCTAGTAGATTTACGGTATGAAGATCCAAATTACGGAAAGATCCATTATCCATAAAACCCCAGGTCCCGAGCATTCTGGATAACAGGTCTCATACCTCTACTTGATCCCAACTAAAATATAATTAATCCTTATTAGTGTAAAAACAATCATATTGGGTTTATTTATAACATGAGCGATTGGCTTCGTATTAGGAGATTATAACACCACAGGAAGGCAATTGAGGGGGGTCAAACGGAAACTTGCGGTCAGCCAGCATGACAAACAATGGCTGCCTAGGTAAACACATGTAAGATGCATCTAGTTGCTGTGTAGCCATGGGGGCAGCCATTCAAACTGAAAAGGGAGAAAAGGCACAGGATACACAGCAGATAACAGATATGCTCTGTAGTATACAATGGGATTCATCAGAACTTATCTGTTATCTACTGTGTATCCTGTGCTTGAATGGCTGCCCCCATGGCTACACAGCAGCTTGTTTATATAAACTATATTAGTACTTATCTGTTATCTACTGTGTATCCTGTGCTTGAATGGCTGCCCCCATGGCTACACATCAGCTTGTTTATATAAACTATATTAGTACTTATCTGTTATCTACTGTGTATCCTGTGCTTGAATGGCTGCCCCCATGGCTACACAGCAGCTTGTTTATATAAACTATAGTAGTACTTCTCTGTTATCTACTGTGTATCCTGTGCTTGAATGGCTTCCCCCATGGCTACACAGCAGCTTGTTTATATAAACTATAGTAGTACTTATCTGTTATCTACTGTGTATCCTGTGCTTGAATGGCTGCCCCCATGGCTACACAGCAGCTTGTTTATATAAACTATAGTAGTACTTATCTGTTATCTACTGTGTATCCTGTGCTTGAATGGCTGCCCCCATGGCTACACAGCAGCTTGTTTATATAAACTATAGTAGTACTTATCTGTTATCTACTGTGTATCCTGTGCTTGAATGTTGGCCCCTATGGCTACACAGCAGCTTGTTTATATAAACTATAGTAGTACTTATCTGTTATCTACTGTGTATCCTGTGCTTGAATGGCAGCCCCCATGGCTACACAGCAGCTTGTTTATATAAACTATAGTAGTACTTACCTGTTATCTACTGTGTATCTTGTGCTTGAATGGCTGCCCCCATGGCTACACATCAGCTTGTTTATATAAACTATAGTAGTACGTATCTGTTATCTACTGTGTATCCTGTGCTTGAATAGCTGCCCCCATGGCTACACAGCAGCTTGTTTATATAAACTATAGTAGTACTTATCTGTTATCTACTGTGTATCATGTGCTTGAATGGCTGCCCCCATGGCTACACAGCAGCTTGTTTATATAAACTATAGTAGTACTTATCTGTTATCTACTGTGTATCATGTGCTTGAATGGCTGCCCCCATGGCTACACAGCAGCTTGTTTATATAAACTATAGTAGTACTTATCTGTTACCTACTGTGTATCCTGTGATTGAATGGCTGCCCCCATGGCTACACAGCAGCTTGTTTATATAAACTATAGTAGAGTTTCTGAAGCAAACCAGTTTTACTTGTGCAGGGCAACACTACATTATAAAGTCTTTCTTTTAAAAACTTACATTTTTTGGTGTTACTATTTCTTTAGGCAAAGGGCTCTCTTTGTCTTAAGTGTATGACTTGCCTATTGGCATAAAGTGGGGCCTCATATGAGACAGTAGGGGCCCATTTACTTAGTTTGAGTGAAGGAATAGAGGAAAAAAAGTTCGAATTTCGAATGGTCGAATATGGCTACTTCGACCATCGAATAATACTTTGACCTTCGCCTACGACCTTCGACTTCGAATCGAACGATTCAAACTAAAATCGTTCTACTATTCGACCATTCGATAGTCGAAGTACTGTCTCTTTAAAAAATTCTTCGACCTCTTAGTTCGCCACCTAAAACCTACCGAGGCCAATGGACCTTCCCCATAGGCTTCCTAACAATTTCCTGATCGAAGGAATATCCTTCGATCGATGGATTAAAATCCTTCGAATCGTTCGATTCGAATCAAACGATTATTCCTTCGATCGTTCGATCGTAGGAATAGCGGTGAATCCTTCGACTTCGATATTCGAAGTCGAAGGATTTTACTTCAAAGGTCGAATATCGAGGGTTAATTAACCCTCGATATTCGACCCTAGGAAATGTGCCCCTAGGTATAGCAGAGCAAGGAGGCATCAGTAGAACAAGGTGGAACCAGTAGGGCAAGATGGTGGCAGAAGAACTGTATATTAATGTTGCCCAACCTGCAACCCTATCTAACTGTAGCAGTTTTAGTTTAATAACAACTGAAGTTCCATTGCTTGGATAATCCTACTTTTTAATTTATTATAGGCTCACAAATCCTTTTCTGTCCCACCATAACTAAAGATAGTTCTACTTACAGTAGCTCCCGAGCTAACAACCACAGAACTCCTCCACCACCAGTCTACACGTTTGGCTTCCTAAGCTGGCACCAACCACTAATAGTAATAGTAATAGTTCTTGGTGCAGCTACTGACTTCTCAGTAACTAGACCTCCCTATCTTGTGTACCGTGGGCAACTAATCCTAAAGTCCCATTTACTAAAGGTCTAAATTTTAGCAGCATTAGAGCTTTTTGAAACCACAATTAAACTCTATTTCTCTAAAATCACGAATGCCATGAACGTTATTAAATAATCGGAATAGACTGTATGAATGGAAAAAAAATGCTGAATGATCTGAAAAAAAATACGATTATCTCTAATACCTTTAAAAATTAGGATAGGATCAGCCCAGCTCCCATTGACTTCTACGGGACCTCGACGACATGGCACAATTTTGTATTAGAGTATTATAGCATTTTACATTTAATAAATCTTGAATTTTTAGAGGTTTACAGAAATTTCAAAGAAACTGGATTTTTTTAGAGAAAAATATAATTTGTGAAAAAAAAAGGAAATCTGAATTTTTGTAAATCAGCTTATGAATGACTGACCCATTACTCATGTGCTCCCCTGCCCAAATTGTGTCTTTACTGTGGCCTCCAACCACACAATTTGGACTAAAGCCTCTTTTTTGTGTAACAAGTTCCAATACAATGGATTTGACTCATCCCCTTCCCAGTATATTCCAGAGACCATACTAGTATTTCTACTCTTCTACCCCCTGGAAAAACCAGTTGAGTATCTAACAGGGGTGTATGGAATATCCATTATATTTCTACAACAGATTTTGACGTCAGTCTTGATAATAACAGCATGTTTGGGTTACTCTGGTACAGGTATGGGACCTGTTATCCAGAGAGCTCGGGATCTGAGGCTTTCCGGATAATGGATTTTTCCATAATTTGGATCTCCATACCTTTAGTCTACTAGAAAATCATGTAAATATTAAATAAACCCAATAGGCTGGTTTTGTCTCCAATAAGGATTAATTATATCTTAGTTGGGATCAAGTACAAGCTACTGTTTTATTATTACAGAGAAAAAGGAAATCATTTTTAAAAATTTGGATTATTTGGATAAAATGGAGTCTATGGGAGACGGCCTTTCCTTAATTCGGAGCTTTCTGGATAACGGGTTTCCGGATAACGCATCTCATACCTGTACCAGTAGATTTGTGCACACAACAATCCAGCATAGAATTGAACGCATTCGCCTAAATGCTGGTATTTTTCTATGCAGATCTAAATATAATAACAAATAACAATAAACAGGTATTGGATCCATTATCTGGAAACCCAGTAAAGTTCAGAATTAAGGAAAGGAAGTCTCCCATGGACTACATTATAATCAAATATTTAAAAATTTTTAAAACTATTTCCTTTTCCTTTGTAATAAAAGTACATTGTCCTTGACTTAAAGATATAAGAAATCCTTATTGGATGCAAAACAACCCTATTAGGTTTAATAAATGTTCAAATTATTTTTTTAGTAGATTTAAGGTATTGAGATCCAAATTCCAGAAAGATCCTTAGGGTGGCCATACACAGGCTTTAGAAACTTTAGACCAATTTGTCAGCTTTTCTGCCCGTGTTCTGCGCGGGTCCATTTTTTGGAACCGACCCTTACCTGCAACCTGCAATCCGCAAACCGAACCCACAACCCGCATTCTTACCCGCCTGGACCTGCTATCCGACCGCAAGTACCTTATCCGCAACCCGGACCCGCTAACCATCAAGAATCAGGAAGTGCTGTCATTGTAAACAGGAAGTGACATCATCGGAAGTAGGCGTGATCAGAAAAAGAGTAAAAATCGATACTGAGAAGACCCGTGGCCCGGCCAGCGAAACCTGCAGAACAGCCGACGCGCGTCTATACCTGTACCTGGAACTTCTACCCGCAACCCGTAGGTATTTGCGGGTACCCGACCGTCTGCAGGACTGCCTGATTGATGTAAGGCCATATATCGGGCAGGTTTGATTTTCCTTGGTGATCGAGGACCGTATTAATTAGCCTCATCTCGCCAGCGCCCATTTCCTTCATTGTAATCCGATCGCTTAGCCCTAGAGCCGAATGATCGGATAAACCCGATATCGCGCTGCCTTTGGTGGGCATATTAGGTTAAGATCCGCTCATTTGGCGATCTTATCGTGTATGGCCACCTTTATCCAGAAAACCCCAGGTCCCAAGCATTCCGGATAAAAGGTCCCATACCGGTATATACAGTACATTGCGGGGCAGATTTACTAAGGTTCGAGTGAATATTCGAAGTACAAAAAGTTCGGGTAATTTTTTTGGATACTTCGAGCTTAGAATGGGATACTACGACTTCGAATTTACTCGGACTTCGATTCGAAGTAAAAAACGTTAGAATATTCGACCATTCGATAATCGAAGTACTGTCTTTACTGTGTTTAAAAAAACTTCGATTTCAATACTTAAACCTGCTGAAGTGCTATGTTAGCCTATGGGGACCTGCCAAAGCATATTTCTAAGTTTTTGGGTTTCGAAGGAAAATCGTACGATAAAAACGTTCGAATTGTACGATTCGAAGTACAATTGGAGTACCATTGTACTACGATCGGAATACATTCACACGATGAATAAAGTCCTATGACTTCGGATTCGAATGTCGGAGGATTCTTTTCGATGGTCGAATTTCAAAGTATTTTCCACTTCGAAATTCGACCCTTGATAAATCTGCCCCTACAATTTGAATATTTGTAGATGTCTTCTTGCAGTTTCACCATTTCCCTGAGGGTTTCATCCATAAACTGGAACCTGGGAATCATCTGTGATAATATTAATTAGATAATAAGAGTTGTGCTAAGATCCATTAAGCTCAATACGACACAAACCTTGATGCTCATGGGAATGGAAATCTTCCAATAAAGGGAAGAGCCATTGTTTGGGGAGGAAAAGAGCCATATCCTTCTCATTATCTCTTTTTTTTAACTGTTTAACCCTCTTCAGAGAAGTTAATTAATTCCCAGGCTCCTGGAGAACCGTTATAAAACGTTCCTCTGCATGACAGCTTTGTTTAGGCTTAGCAGAGATAAACGGCAGCGGGGAAGTTTGTCCTCTCCAAACAACACATTAGAAGGCTGTGGCAGTGTATATACGTCCAGTGATTCGTCTCTAATGAATTCAGGATCAATAGAGGGAAAAAAACCACATCCATAAATATAAACCCACCAGCCATATCAGTGTTTCCATTACGGTGAAAGGCGTAAATTATAGAACATGGAAATAAAACTAAAATTTCACGCGTAATCAAGAACATGCAGTTGTAATAAACATTATTTGTTCGTTGGAATGAAACTGCGAGAGGTCCCCATTAATTAAAACACTGATAAATTATAATACAAGTTATCTGGAAACCCGTTATCCAGAAAGCTTCGAATTATGGGAAGACCGTCTCCATAGACTCCATTTTAATCAAATAATTCAAATTTTTAAAAGTGATTTCCCTTTTCTGTGTAATAATAAAACAGTACCTTGTACTTGATCAAAACTAAGATATAATTAATCCTTATTGGAAGCAAAACCAGCTTATTGGGTTTATTTAATGTTTACATGATTTTATAGTAGACTAAGGGGGTTATTATTAAGTCCGAATGCAAAAAACTTAAAAAATTTGTGAAAAAAACGTGATTCTTTCGTGATTTTTTATACCCTGAGGATGGAAAAAGTCTGAATCCGAAAATGTGGCATCTCAGACGTGTCGAGGTTGTATATAAGACAATGGGAGAAGATATCCTGATCTGTGAGTTTTCGGGCAGAAATTCCAAAAAAAAATCATACTATTCGAATTTTCGTACGATTTTCCACATTTTTTACGAGTTTTTTCCCGCACTGGAATTTTTCGGGAAAATGTATTGATAAATAAGGGGATATAACTCGTGCGGATTTGGTCGGAGTATGTTTCAGAAAATAATGAGATAAATTAGGATTTTGATAAAGAACCCCCTAAAAGTATGGGAATCCAAGTTAAGAAAAGACCAGTTATGGGCAAAATTCACAAGACGGTGAAAAATTCACCGTGTCAATTCGCGTCAATTTCGACACCCGCATTAAAGTCAGTGGGCGTTTGAATAATGTTGATGCATGACAGTTTTGACGCGAGCGATACGCGTCCAAATTTTTTTTGACGCTGGTAAATTTTCGCCGCAGTTTCGCAAATGTATTCGCTGGTGGCGAGATGTGGAGATTCACACCAGGCAAATTTATTCGCCCATCATTAGAAAAGACCCCTTATCTGGAAAACCCCAGGTTCTGAGCATTCTGGATAACAGGTCCCATACCTGTATATCAAACTTTTTATTATTTTTCATTGCACTTCATTGCACTTCATTGCACTGCATTACAGGTATCTCAGACATATTTAAGGTCAGATTTATAAACCCTTGAATTGGATAAATTGTTTGAATATTGCATATTTCATCCAAATTTTCCAAATTTGCATTTTTATAAAAAGAAATTCAGCTTTAGCAATAATAGTTCTTTCTGATACTATCTTCTCAATTCGAGTTAATAAATAACTCTGAAGGCAACTTCTTGAAAAATATCACTGAAATGATTTTGTTTATTTGCCAAAAGATCTAATTGATTAGTATGTTAATTAGTGATGGGCGAATTTGGTCGCCGGGCGACCAAATCTCCCAGTGTGACCTTACCCGTAGGAATGTCTGGGAGATTTCAGGGGGTTCATCTCTACCCATGACTCTAGCTCTTGCATTCTTCTACTGGTGAGTTCCACAAGGGCACTGACCTCTCTATGGTATTGCTACAACATCAACAACAAGAACTTAACTCTCACTAACACTGAGTATTTCTCACCGTCTTGTGTTCCAGTGAAATTAAAGCACTACCTTGCCTTCTATACACCTACGTGATTATCTGATCCTACATATCACTTGACATCATGGGGCTACCAAAAGATTTCCATTCTAGATCTACATCATAAAGTGGTCTACCCAAAGCTCTCTCACTATCTTCTACCCTAGAGATGCCTATTCATTCTCTGGGCTAGGGCCACTGCATACTGGGAGATTCTCTACTTTTTGCTCCGTAAGAGTAAGACATTTCCATTTTAGGGCTCAAGTGAGTTTGGCACAAATGTATCTGACCATGAAGCTTGGCTCACTCATGTACCAGTGTTATACTCTTATGGTGGCCTCCAAAACCTCTTACAGTTATCTAGTGGATCTGATGACCTCTGTTGTTTAACTGTCTGTTTGTCTCTCTATAAAGATTATTAGAATTTAGAGTGATGCCCCCTGCTCTTTAATTGATAAGAAAACCTAGTGCCAGTCTGAAACAATGGGGGTATAGGCAAGAGTGAAACTGCAAGCTCCGTTAGTAACCCTTCATGGAAACTTAACGGCAGAGACACACGCGCGAAGATTTGAGGAGATAGAGTCGCCCGGCGACAAATCACCTCTTCTTTGGCCGACTAATCTTCCCTAAAAGCCTTCCCACCGGCTAGAATCTAAATCCCAACTGGGATGGCACTCGGATCGCTTAGTTTTCTGAAGTTGCTTCACAAGGAAACTTCAGGCGACTTCGGAAAATGAAGTGCTCCGAGTGCCATCCCACCGGCGATTTACATTCTAGCTGGCGAGCTGGCGAGGAATATTCTGTGTCTCTGCCCTAAAGGGGTGGTTCACCTTTAAGATTCCTTTTAGTATGTTATAGAATGGCTCATTCTCAGCAACTTTTTAATTAGCTCTCATTTTTTCTTTTTTATAGTTTTTGAATAATTTGCCTTCTTCTTCTGAACCTGCAACCACAGCCCTTTAGCAGTAAAGATCTGTTTCTCCAAAGATGCCCCAGTAGCTCCCCATCTTCTTTTCTGCTGATTCACTGCACATGCTCTGTGCTGCTGTCACTTACTGAGCTTAGGGACCCACTCACAATATACAGTACACATAGAATAGAAATGTCACAATATAAGGCTGATTAGTAATTAATACAGATAATTACTACATGGCAGCACAGAAACCAGTGCAATTAGCATCAGCATTTAATAATCAGCAAACCTGTAGCATCAGCTTATATTACAGCCAGGGAAGCTCATTTTCTGCTGGATAATTAGTGACAACCCATACATTTACGGGATGTTAGCAGGTAAATCACATTTTTCATATTATTTAATATTGTAGCTCTTATTGGTCACTGAGGATGTAAATGTCTTTGCCACTGATACATGCCAGGCACCTTGTGGAACGACACTTAGGGGCACATTTACCTAGGGCCGAATATCGAGGGTTAATTAACTGCCGAATTAAAATCCTTCGACTTCGAATATCGAAGTCGAAGGATTTTGCGCAATTTGTTCGATTGAAAGATTCAAAGGATTTTAATCCATCGATCGAAGGATATTCCTTTGATCAGAAAAGTGTTAGCAAGCCTATGGGGACCTTCCCCATAGGCTAACATTGGCCTCGGTAGGTTTTAGGTGGCGAACTAGGGGGTCGAAGAAATTTTTAAAGAGACAGTACTTCGATTATCGAATAGTTGAATAGTCGAATGATTTTTACTTCAAAACGTTCGAATCGAAGTCGAAGGTCGTAGTCGAAGGTCGAAGTAGCCAATTCGATGGTCGAAGTAGCCAAAAAAAACATTCGAAACTAGTTTTCCTCTATTTTCCTCTATTCCTTCACTTGAGCTTGGTGAATGGGCCCCTTAAACATGCCCAGGGGCGTAACTACTGAGGAAGCAGCAGGGGGCCCTAATTCATGTGCAATCTTAATAAATATTGGTAAAGCATGTCAACCGCTAGATATTTTGGGGCTTGAAAAATTATTTGCTGTGGGGCCCAGTAATATCTAGTTAAAGGAGAAGGAAAGGCTGTTTGTACTTGGGGGTGCCAAATGTTACGCACCCCCAAGTGATTGTATTTACTTACGTGAAACCCCGGGCCGGTGCTCCTATCAGCAGAAAACTGCACCGGCCCAGGGTTATACCAGTGAGCACCACGGACCGATCCTCTCCCGGCTTCTTCTTTCTTTGCGCGGCAGCAAATGCGCATTAGAGCGAAAAGCCGAACTTTAACTAAAAAGTCGGCTATTTCATTCAACTGCGCATGTGTCTGCCCCCCGAAATCTGAAGAAAGAAGAAGACAGAAGAGGATCACACGGTAAGGCTGTGTGTTGGTTCACTCCTTGCCTAAAATAAAATTTGCGGTTCCTTTCCTTTGCCTGTGGTGGGATGTGTGAGTGCCGCTGGTTGAACATCTCCACCTTGATCTGTAGGTCTGAGACATGTGCACCCAGACCCCTCATTTAAACTGGTGAGATCATATACTGAGAAGCAGGAATTTTCTTTCTTGTTTTCATGAAGGGAAATCTAAACAAAGATAGAGTGACGCAGACAGAGCCCCGGTAAATCCAACTCATTGAATTAAGGTCATCAATAGCCGTCAATAATATTCTGCCCTGTAGCATCTGTAACAAATTGCATGAACGTCTTTTTTAAGGTGTAGGATCTCATTGTATCGATTGTGCAGCAACCAAGGTCGAATCCAGGTTTTAACGCTGCTGTGATTGGGAAATGGTTATGTGCTATTAAAATAAAGTCGTGGGCAATTCTACGCTGTATTCTCCTAAATTTGTCTCTATGAGTCCTGCTTGGGGTTGTTAAAGTGATACTCGCATCTCATATTCAATTTTTGAACTAATGCACAAGTGTCATACCCAAGACCCAAGTGTCATATCCAAGACCCAAGTGTCATACCCAAGACCCAAGTGTCATACCCAAGACCCAAGTGTCATACCCAAGACCCAAGTGTCATACCCAAGACCCAAGTTTTATGCACAACAGGCCAGTATCCCAAGTTTAGATCTGGATTTATTCTCTGTTCTTCATATGGGGCAGTTCTGTTACCAGGAACCTTGGAAAACAAGTGGGTTCTGTAGAGTCACAGTGGGAGGAGAGTGAATGTTTCATTACACTTCCCCACCCAGGGCAGTCCACTCTGAATTATGAAAGGGGTTGTTCAGCTTTAAATTAACATCCAGTATGACACAGAGGGGCAAATTCACTAAGCTTCGTAGTTGCGCCAGCGTCCGTTTCGCCGCACTTCGCCAGGTGTATTTTCGCCAGTGCTACGCAAATTCACTAAAAACGGAGTTGCACTCAGGGGAAGCGTAAGGTTGCAAAGTTGCACTAGCGTTAATTCGCCAAGCAAAGCGAAGTTACGCTAGTGATGGTTAATTTGCATACGGCGCCAAATTGAATTTACAATGGAAGTATTCGTAGCAGAACTACACAAGCCTGGGAAACCTTCACAACAGCAAATAAAATTTTTATTTTGCCCTACACATGTGCCCACTGTATAGTAAAGGTGCCATGAGTTAGGAAATGTAGGGGGGAAGGAGGGGAGCCCCAAAAAAATTTTCGATCTTTTTCAGCCTATCACCCATAAAAAATGAAAAAATGGCAGCATTTTTTGGGACTTAGAAAGATTTTTCACTTTTTTTGAAGCAATCCCTATCTACTCTATTGCACTTTGCCTGGTCTGAGGTGGCCAAGGAAGTCTGGCGTAAAAGGTAGCGTTCAGAAAAATGCGTGCGTTAGTGAATTTGCGTAGTTACGTCCGTTGCGCAAATTCGCCAGGCGTAAGGGTGCGAAGTAACACTAGCGAAGTTATGCCAGCGTCCGTTAGTGAATCGGCGATTAACGAAAATGCCGAACGCTGGCGAATTCGCGCCAGCGTTAGGCACTTCGGCATGTTTTGAATTTGCCCCAGAGAGTGATATTCTAAGGCAATTTGCAATTGGTTTTCATTTTTTATTATTTGTGGTTTTTGGAGTTATTTAGTTTTTTATTTAGCAGCTCTGCAGTTTGCACAGTCAGCAATGCAGTTGCTAGGGTCCAATGTACCCCTGATTTGAATAAGAGACTGGAATATGAATAGGAGAGGCCAGAATAGACGGATGAGTAATAAAAAGTAGCAATAACTATGAATTTGTTTTAAGATGGGGTCAACCTAGAATCTGGTGAGACCATTCCAATCTATTGTGGGGGGCTTCTACTGCTGACAAGGAGGAGGGAGCGGGAGACGCCCCAAAATATTCCCTAGAAAATCTGTTCTCTACATTTGATCATTCATCGATCTGCCTGTTATTCACTCAGTAAAAACTCTGCATATCTCATTGCTTCACCATATTGGGAGAAAGAAATTTTGGTCACAACCCCAATTGAAATAACTTTTTCATCTTGTTGAACTACAACTCACAACTTTTTTCCTGTTTTTTTTTTTCAAATTACAATCATACGCTACAACCAAGGAACAGTTACTTGATTTTTTCCTTACAGGAAAAGTGATTATCCGCCTGGATTGAATCTAAAATGGTTTTTATGTGTATTTATTCCCAATTTATTCATTGTGTTTCCTGGCCGGCCAGTGTTTTAGAGATTTTGTATAACTAATAAATTGTACATTTTAATTTACTGGTTTCGTAATCCACCTTCTATCTATTATTTTTTTCATTGAAATTTATCCTCAATAGGACCTTGGGGATTAAAGGTGTATATTCTCGACCAGTAAAATAACCTTCCCCTTCTTGTCTCAAGACCCTTAGCTGCTATGGAATCTCATTTCAGCAATAGTGATGGGCGAATCTGCAGAGTTTTGCTTCGCCCAAAAAATTGGCGAATTTCCTGCGAAATGGCGAAAAATTCGCGAGAAGGCGCTGGCGTATCATTTTTGACGCCGGTGTCTGTTTTGTTGGACACCGGCACACATTCGCTGGCAAATTTTCGCGAATGTATTCGCCGGCGGCGAATTGCGTGAATTCGCCGTGAATTGGCGACTGGCAAATAAGTTTGCCCATCATTATTCAGTAAGAATTCTGGGAGTTGTAGTGCAACAACTGCAAACACAGTGATTACAGCAGGGCTTTCCCTCTCGTTGGGTGATAAAGTCAAAGGTCCCAGTGTGATGCACCTAAGCAAACAGTTAGCAAGAGCCTGTGATGAGACTGTGTAATGAGAATAAAAGGCACATTATAGGGATTAAATCCCAGGAAATGAGATCTCTGTACAGAACAATGGAGGAGCGTGTCGCTGAGGATTCTACAAGGTCTCAAAAACACTTGAACCTTAACCTCATTTACATCAAAGAACTAAACCCCCCCCCCCCCCATAGACACAAAAGAAACACAGACAGCTTGGTAAGTATTCCCATGATCCCTAGTGTTTAGAAATACTCTCATTCAACTGATTCTATAGGATTTTGTCAAAGGCTGAAGAAAAGGGGACATTTTTAATTCTGGCAAGAGCCCCAAGTAATAGGGTTATTAAATCACACCAATCAGGGATCAGGCTGCAACCTATTGACCTCCTGCTGTTGTTAAACTACAACTCCCAGAATCCCTCAGACAGCCTTCCTCGATCAGTGGAATGACATGAGCTCCAGTTCAATGACAGTTAGATATATATAGTGAATGAAGTACCCCTCTTGTAAAATATAAGGATATTATAAATTACAGAGGAGTTTCATGACCATATAAAAACACGAGGCTGAAGGCCAAGTCATGGAACTCCGAGGTAACTTCTAATATCCTCATATTTTGCAACTGGGGGTACTTTATTTATTATAATACACAAGTTTCAGTGAGTCCTGTGACAGAAATGACATCACTAAGCTCCCATTACAGCCGATGACATCATTAAGCACCATTTATAAGGATATCATTTACAGGATATTCATGGTTCTTGTGTATTATATGTATATAATACACAAAAGCTATGAATATCTTGTAAATTATATCCTTATAAACTGTCAGTTCTGATGTCATCAGTTATAAACGGTGAGTTCTGATGTCATTTCTGTCACATGACTCACTGAAACTTGTGTATTATAATTAATAAAGTACCCCCAGTTGTAAAATATGAGGATATTAGAAGTTACCTCGGAGTTCCATGACTTGGCCTTCGGCCTCGTACTTTTATATGGTCATGAAACTCCTCGGTAATTTATAATCCTATATAATAAAGTTGAAGTGTCTCTGCGTCCAGTCCCTGTGCCCGTGGGATTGCGCTACTGCCCCACGGACCGTCTCTTGCGAATTTTTTTTAGACTAGAACAATTCTGTTTTTATAAATGTTTGACTACATATGTTCTAGCGCCCATTAATTTAACGGGGCTTAATGTCTAGTATCCTTATATTTTACAAGAGGGGGCACTTTATTCCCTATATATCTTCATAGTGAAATACTGCACACAAACAGTGCAGCTGGCATCTATTGCTAATTAATATGTGTCTTGTCCAAAATGGGGCTAGATAGCAACTATATCAGCACAACAGCACCCATGCCCTTGCAGCATTGTGACCTCATCTAGAGGCGATGATGTCACAAGCTGCATGACTGTAATGTACAGCGCTGAGCATCAGTTATACCATGCTTACTTACCCACCACCACACCCAATGGCATGATTTCTTAGTCTGACACAGTACAAAATGTACAAGGCTCAGGTGTTGTCAATTTAATGTGCTTAAAGGGTTGTGACCTACCCCCATATCCACTGGGACTCATTAACAACTCGTTTAGGTGCCTACTGCATGGCTGCCCTGAAATTAGACAATAAGTATATCTGAATTTAACTGAATGCTGAGTATTTGAGGGTTCTGCCATATGAATAGGGATGTATAAGGTTCTTTGCTTCATTAACTCGATCGCCCCCTGTTGGCGCCACCCTGTAACATCCCCCACTGTGATATCATATCTCCCAGGCATCCTGATTTCTCATGTTCCAGACTCAGTTCTTATCAATCAATAGGCAGAAAACGAAATGTATATTTATCAGGGGCCGGAATGAGGTGGGAATGGCTGGGCTGTAAGCAGGGGGAATAGTCATGAGCCGGGGCTAAGAGAGATATTAAGCTGTCAGAACTCATCTCAGGCCAAATACTCACGGTTAAGTTTCTAGTTAGGAGATAACCAGAGATGGCAGATGGACTGAGATTGCACAAATGAGTCTTTAATTGACAATCAATTGTGATTAGGAGCCATAGAACATCTTTATATCTCCTGCCTCCCAGAGACACATTCATTTCTCCATCCCAACCTCCCAGAACTTTCACTGGGGCTGAAATTCCTCGATGGGGAAACTTACCCTTTAATATCAAATAAGTCATCACCCCTCTCTCTCTGTTTCACTGGCTCCCCTTCCTCCTACTTATTATGTTCCTCCTTCTCCTCTTCTTCTAATATTGTTTCATTATAACTAGTTACATTTAAACCTGCTCTTAAATCAGAGAAAATCAGTTTTTTATTATTAACACGTATTTACAAAGCACTGGCATAGTCCGCAGAGCTTTCCACATAATGGGTGTATACACAAAACATGCAGATATTCACCAACACAGGGGGTAAAGATGGAGCTGCTCCATGGAGCTTACAATCTTAATTCATTTCTCACTACAAAGAGTTTGATTTTGCTTCTATAAATGTGTGTATCTTTAATATATAATAATTAACATGATTCCTCTGATATATAGCCATAGCTGTATATATATATATATATATATATATATATATATATATATATATATATATACTGTATATACATACACACACACATATATCATTTACCTGTCATTAGGCAAGCTCTATTCATGTGCATTTATTTATTATACCCCTATAATTACTGTCCCTATGGCTTGTTCTGTGGGTCACATTACACACTGCACGACTCCTATACAACCAATCATTTCAGGAGCAGTAAAGGGAATAATAATTATTATTATTATTATTATTATTATTATTATTATTATTAGGAACACAAACCCAAAAAACAGCATATTGCATTACGAAAGAAAATTAAATGTTAAGCAAATCTCAGAAGCACCCCTCAGCAAAGGGAATAATACCCACCTGGCCAACTAAATCATGTTCAATTATTATTATTATTATTATAAATAATAATATTATTATTATTATTAGCAACACAAACCCAAAAAACAGCATATTGCACAATGAAATAAAATTTTATTTTAAACGAATTTCAGGAACACCCCCCAGCAAAGGGAATAATCAACACCTGACCAACTAAATCATGTTCAATTATTATTAATTATTATTATTATTATTATTATTAGGGACACAAACCCAAAAAACAACACAGTGCAGTATAAAAAAGAAATTTACGCAAATTTCCAATATACAGTCATTAAAATTGTTCATTGGTTATTTGTAACAGTAACGTGTCTATTAAAACTGGTGTCCATTTGTCCCTTTTCTTCACTGCTGGTTCTGTCTCCTGTAGCAGAAATGCGTCTTTACAGCTGGATATTGGAAATTTGCTTAAAATTCTATTTTTTTTCTTCATTAGGCAAAATTTGTTACAGTGGGGAATACATGGCGGCTCCATCACAAAACTCTGTTTTTCTGCATGTGACGCCATTAGTAAATTCATGGATACAATACAAAAATTAGGAAATAGGAAATAATAATTTAAGATACAGAGAGGCGAGGCACTGTGGGTATATATATATATATATAAAATAAATATTGTGTGTGTGTTTTGCAACCATAAACAGAGTGTAATTACTCAGACATAAAACATATTCCCTCCTCTTTGTAAGTGATTTATAATTTGCAGATAAAGCGCAAACAAATGCGCAGATTACAATCAGAGCCACAATTAGATTTTTTGTGCCACTGCCTCAACTCCCCTGGGTGCCAGCCCCCCCTCTCATGGGCTAATGTCGTCCCACCCTTTCCCAAAACCCCAGCTGATTGTCTCCCTCATTATTCCTCCCAACTTTTCTCCTGCCATAGGATCATTGATGGGGATAATTGCGCAGCCAGCCCTGTCGTTGGAGGTGTCAGCATCAGTCTTAATAAATAGAACAGAAAAGGGCATTAAAAAAATAAAGATCCTAATTTTATTTCTCGAAGGTTTCTTATATAAATAGTGGGAATGTCATCCATGGAGCCAGTGTGTGCCGCTGATGGAAGAACATGGGCATGTGTTGCCATTTAGTGTGCAGAATAAAGCTGCGCTATGGGATGCGAGATGTTCCCTTACAGTAGAGCCAGCAGATATGGGGGATATTTATGTGCACCCTGTGATCAATGGATTACCTTCTCCCCCTCTCTTTCTCTTATGAAAAATGTGCAGCTCCCACCCACAATATTTCCTTATGAATTATAATAATATCCCCCAAATAGAGATGTCACAGGATCATATATTATTTATACATATATATATATATATATATATATATATATATATATATATATATATATATATATATATATATATATAAAAGCTTCCCTAGAAAGTTGAAGCCATTTGGCAGGATCTAACTAAGCTTTAGCCTATCTGATCTCTTGCTCTTCTGTGTAAGTTCCGACTATTGATCCCGCAATTATTTAAAAGAAAAAGCTCATCACCTCCCACTTGCCCAAATAAGGCTATTTAGAAGCTGCCCACATGGACAGAGGGGAGCTGGGAGTGGAGCATCACTGCTGGGTCTGACTCACACACACACACACACACTGTGCTACTTAATCTCTGAGCCAATGGTGATGCCACAGCTCTGAGGGTTAATAGCATCATTTGCAGCCAACTGCACTCATTTTAGCACCCAGGCAGGGGTGAGGAGAGATGTCTTTTTGGAAGTGAAGGCAGGAGCAAAGGAGAGAGAGAACAAGTTTGTTGCTTCACTATCATCTACTGACCTGCAGCATTTTGTAAGCACCACCAACTGCCAGACCAAACTGCCAACCTGCCACACCAGCTGTCAGATTCTTCCTGCTATGCTGTTGTCTCGTTGTTGGTGTTCAGTAGTTTAGGTGCCTTGTCCTGGACAGAAGGGGTGGTTGTAAAACAATGAATGCCACCAGAGAGAAGGTCCAGGTGGAGATGCCAATTGGAGGTGCCCAGACAGCGGTGGTGGTGGAAGCAGTGACCTGCAGCCTTCACGGTGAGATTATGGACAACCACGGGGAACAGAGACTGTCTGCCAGCGATCTGCCCGTCTATGGGTGCCCAAGAGACAGACAAGGGGAGCACCAGAACAGCAATGCACCTGCTGGGCCCGAGAGCTTGGGAGCTGCAGCGTCTGCAGTGCACAGAACCACTTCATTTTCGGTGCTGGACATCTTGGACCCTAACAAGTTCAACAGCAAACAGAAACACTGCAGTGGAACATACAAGCCCCCCAGTGATTATATCCTGAGGGCAGAGGACAAGGCAGAGGAGCACGACATTGCCACTGGTCAGAAGGCTTTCCTGGAAGAATATGACTCCTGCAAAAAGTCCACTGAAGTTATCAGTAAGTTCCAGAGTCTGCGCCCACCCAACACTCACACATGTAACAGTGCAGGTAGGGAGACCTGGGTATATAGATGATGTGTAGAGACCACAGCCTGTAAATATACACGATTAGGTGGAGAGGCAGAGACATTAGATAGAGGCGCAAACTACTGCGCTGAGGGACATAAAGTTGGCAATGTAAGTGCAGTAGTTGACACTTGACAGTTTAATTCAAGGGGATGTAAACCAAAAAAAAAATTCATTTTGCCCTGGGACAGAAATTGTAGTCATTTTAAGCAGCTATCCAATGTACATTAGTTTCTCAGGATTTTAAAATAATTTTTGTCATTGTGATTTTTAATGAAAGCAGCGTGTCTGACCCTTTCTGTTCTCTGCACTACTGATTCTGACATTTGTAGCAAAAGCCAACTGCCTGCAAAAGGGTTAAATTCTGGGAGACTTCACTGCTTCCAATTGTCATTTATGCGCATAACTTTCTCATTGGAAACCTGCATTCATTGTCGGGGTTACATTTCCTTTAAAGGGGTCGTTCAACTTTACTTTAACTTTTAGTTTGATGTAGAGAGTGAAATTCTGAGACAATTTGCAATTGGTTTTCATTTTTTATTATTTGTGGCTTTTGAGTTAGCCATTTTATAACATACTAAAATATCATTTAAAGGTGAACCACCTCTTTAATAAATAAGCGCAATTTGTTGCGACTTTGTTTCCCTAGACTTTGTGGGTTTGGTCAGACAGTTGCAGTTCAAAAGAGACTGATACGAATCAACTCCAACACCGATTTAACTGCCAGTTCATTTAGAGGAAGAAGGCGGTGACTATATATATTGTTTTTTACCTTTATATTGGGTCCTATTGGCAGTTTAAAGGGCAAGTCAACTCCCAAAATAGACAAAAATGCCCAATAAAAGAAATCAGAATTCTAAGCAATTTTTACAATATCCATTCATTACAAATGTCCTATTTTTTTTAAGTTATTTGTGTATGTATTGCCGTTGAAAGCAGCATTTGTCCTTTCTAATTCTCTGCCCTGGTGGCTCAGACTGTTGATCCAACGTAAGACAAGGCTACGGACCTGTATTTGCTGGGGAACTAAAACTTTTGCAACATTGTTAAAAAAAAGTATCAACCAGGAGTTAATAGCAGTTGTCTTTGCAAATAACTTTAAAAGCACTGAAATGTTTTAATAAATATACATTGGAAAGCTGCTTAGAATTAGGATTTCTTTTAATAGGCAAAATTGTATTTAGGGGTTGACTTGCCCTTTAATAAAGTGCAATTATATATATCTCTGTATTGATGTGATTGGTGAGGTTGTTACATGTACATTACAGGGAATTCCTTGTCACTGGGAATATTCTAACCATAACCAACAATCTCCGTTGGGATGAAGCAGAACAGAGACTTTGTGTGTAAAACAATAATAATAATAATAATAAATAGACACCCGTCGGCACAATTGCACCCTGGCAGACCCCCTCGGCAGCAAAGGGTTAAACGAATTTCAGAGCAGACACCTCTCCCCTCGGTGCTGCTGTTGCTTGGGGCGACCGATTCAATTTTCTCTCTCCCCTCGGCTTCTTTTTTTTTTTTTTTTTTTTTTCTTTTTAGGACAAATCAGACTAATTGTGACAAAACGCTGGTTATCTCTGGAAAAACAATTAAATTCGTTCGATTACATTTAAGGCAAAATGTGCTTAGGCGAGTAAAGAGGGGCTGGATAATGTGGGATTCTCCCCTGTGCGGCTTGTCGCACTGCCTGGTCGATATCCTATTATCGAATCGCGCGTATCTCTCGCAGGCAGCTTGCAAACCTTCTCCTAACGTCTAAATTATAGGGTCAAAATTCGGATAATTACCCGATTAAAACCTATTAAACATATTAGGGGAGACTATTGATTGGGCTCGGGAAGGAGATTGCTTTTTATTTCGGTGCAAAATATCGAAACTTTTCTCTGCGACGATCTACATATTCCCAACCTTCGTATATACAGATGTATCTCTGCTCTTTATATCCAACATATATAATATTTCTGCATATTCTACACACTCCTATATTTTATATGATATCTATGAAATGATTTATAAAAAGAGGAATGAATGAATTCTGCACCGTCTTCATTTATTCTACAGAAATCCAGATATTTGGACAAATATAATTGTTATTAAAAACAGTGAAAGGCAAATAATTCCAAAATAATTCTGAAAGCGAATCATGGTTGGGATTGGTTTATTTATAGAGAATTTAGTGTGACTATACATATATATTAAATATAAGTCAGTTATTAAGGGAACTTGTATTAAAAGAGAAGACGCTATAAATATTGTATTTCATCAGAATGAGTCCCTCCCATTGCCCAGCAGAGTCCAGGGCGCAATATTATCAATATTATCATATAGAAAATAGACTTTGCGTTATTTATTATCATTTACATTTTTATTTATGGGACTGTTAAATACAAAGGAGCTGGTACATAAACTATATTCCCTGATACAAATAAATGGAACAACATTCCTGCACTTGATACCCCAAAATAGTTTGTTTTTTTTGCATAAAAATAATACATTTAAGCAACTTCCCAATGTACCTTCATTAAAAAAAAAAAAAAACACCAGTGATTTTAAAATGATTGGCAAATGGAATTACAAATGAAAGCCGGCTGTTTATATACTCTGCACTGATGGTTCCGACTCCTGAAATGATGTAGCAGAAGCCAGCGGATAAATAAGGCTGGAGGAGAATTGATCTGCTACATTGTTTCAAAAAGCCAGACATTTTAATGAAGGTAGGCTGGAAGGTGACTTAGAATTTACATTTATTTTATGTATTATAAAAACAGTTTTGGGGGTTTCCTCTTTAAACATTTCCTACTTAATAACTGGTTCATATAAAGCCCAGTGGCAAGTCGTCTGATGTAACATATAATAAATAATGTGTAAGAAATAAAATTGATGGTTTAATTAACTTTAAAAATACATAAAAAAAAACAAAAAATGTGCAGTTTCTGGTGATTCCTTTTTCTAGTACCTTTTTATACAATAGAAATATCCATTCTGATCCAATTCTCAATCCAATATTACCTGGGACTGTATAATCAAAAGCACAATATATTAAAGGCATTTAGATTGTCTTTATGAGAAGAGATTTATAAAGGATATATCCTATAAAGAATATATTTACTTGAATTCTATAGATCCCTTCTATATAACCGATATTCCTAATAATATACTTCCCTTCTACAATCTATACACTGAATAGATCCCTTCTATATAACCTAGATACCCCAACTCTATAGAACCCCACTGTATAACCTATTTACTCTAGTTCTATAGATCCCTTCTATATAACCTATGCACCACCAACTCACATATATAGATATATAGATATAGATATATATATATACAGTATATATATATATATATATATATATATATATATATATATATATATATATATATATATATATATATATATATATATATATATATATACACACAGGTATATACAGGTATATATATATATATATATATAAATATATGTGAGTTGGTGGTGCATAGGTTATATAGATGGGATCTATAGAAATAGAGTATACTGTATATATATATATATATATATATATATATATATATATATATATATATATATATATATATATATATAGTGGAACCTCAATTTTACATCCCCTGATTTACAGTTTTCCCTCATTTATAGTCTCACCTATATATTATGCAGAATACATTTCCCTGATTTTACATTTTCCTGGATTTTACACCATTTTTTGATAGTCCCCTGAAAAACATAAAATGGGGGTTCTAATATATATATATATATATCCAAATTACAGAAAGATCCTTTATCCAGAAAACGCCAGGTCCCGAGCACCCTTGATATAAGGTCCCATGTGGATTATTTTATTATAAAAGAGTCTATGGGAGGCGGCCTTTCCGTAATTCAGAGCTTTCTGGATAACAGGCTCCGGATAATGGATCCCATAGCTATATATATATATATATATATATATATATATATATATATATATATATATATATATATATATATATATGTGTGTGTGTGGGGGGTAAATATTCCCTTGGGAGTATTTAATATGCTACAAGTAGAAGTTCAGGAATGGGTTTTGCTTGTGGCTCTGGTTCTGCTGTAGGTTCCACTGGGCCAGAGAGATGAGACCATGTTTGTGAATTGGACTGGGATAAGTCTGTGTCACATGGTATAACTGAATGATTGAAGGCAAAGCACAGGTAATAGTAGTAATAACAGATGAAGCTGATACCAGCAGAGTATAAAGTGCATTTATATACAGTATGGGGCTTGCAGAGTCTCAGAGACCCTCAGTAAGTAAATCTGGAAAACGGAGACTCCCCCTGGGAGACTGAGAGGAATGAAGTGTAGGAAGCAGTCAGAAGCTCACAGGTGTCATGTACTGGGTTTTTAATCAAACTGTCAGAAGAGACAGAACAGATGAATACTGGGGTACTGTTAGGGGGGATCACACATCAGAATGTACAGTATGTGATATAATACATCTTAATTATAACAATAATAATAATAATAATATACAGGATTCAGCGGCAGTGCCCAGTGCTGATTATTTGGGCTGGAAACACAGGGACAACATGACTTAATCTGAGAGGCTGATGTATTACTGATGTGTTACTTACAGGCCGACTCATAGCTACAATCATCTAATAGTCACACAACAGGTGCCCAGCGACACCTAAACCATCTGTGAGTGTTACTGATCCTTCCCTGTAGTCATGTCATGCTGAATGTATATGCACATGCTGAAATAGATCCCCAAATACACAAAGTGCAACTACAATTCCCAGGCTCCCCAGAGAGAGACCAGTAACATTTCTGCTGAAAGCAAGCCAATCAGTGGTCCAGGGGCCTCAAGCCCAGTCTCATTTGCTCCCCAAAGTACTCACTAGTTCTTCTCAGGTTCAGATTCCTACTCACTAGTTCTTCTCAGGTTCAGATTCCTACTCACTAGTTCTTCTCAGGTTCAGATTCCTACTCACTAGTTCTTCTCAGGTTTAGGTTCCTACTCACTAGTTCTTCTCAGGTTTAGGTTCTTACTCACTAGTTCTTCTCAGGTTTAGGTTCTTACTCACTAGTTCTTCTCAGGTTTAGTTTCCTACTCACTTGTTCTTCTCAGGTTCAGATTCCTACTTACTAGTTCTTCTCAGGTTTAGATTCCTACTCAATAGTTCTTCTCATGTTTAGGTTCCTACTCACTAGTTCTTCTCAAGTTCAGGTTCCCACTGACTAGTTTTCTCAGGTTTAGGTTCCTACTCACTAGTTCTTCTCAGGTTTAGGTTCACATTGATTAGTGATTCTTGGGTTTTGGTTCCTACTGACTAGTTCTTCTCAAGTTTAGGTCCCAGCTGACCCGATTGTCTTTTTCTCTTTTGCAGAGGAAGAAAGTGTGTACCACCACTCAGCAGCAGAGGACTGTCAGAACCAGGACTTCAGTCCCAGCCCAGGAAGTGACCTGGAGGAAGAGGAAGATGAGGATGAAGACGAAGAGATGTGCAGTGAGGAGAGTAGCAATTCTACCCCTTCAGGTCTTGCAGAGAGGGATCTAGGGGGAGGCAATGGTCAAGGTGAAGATGCCCTCACTAGTGTGGCCCCTGCTGGGTCCAACCAACAATCCAATGGAAAGAACCAACAGCAGCAGAACCAGCACGGGAAACCCAAAAGAAAGCGAACGGGTTCAGACGCTAAGTCGGGGAAGCCCAGGAGGGCCCGCACCGCTTTCACCTACGAACAGCTGGTGGCGCTAGAGAACAAATTCAAGTCGACCCGGTACCTGTCCGTGTGCGAGAGACTCAACCTGGCGCTGTCCCTCAGCCTCACCGAGACCCAAGTCAAAATCTGGTTCCAGAACCGGCGCACTAAATGGAAGAAACAGAACCCTGGGGCCGACACTAGTGCTCCCACTGGCGGCTCTGGACATGGAGGTGGATCTGGGGGCCCTGTGATGGGAGGGGGTCTCAGCCCTCTTAGCCACTCGCCCCCCATGGGAAACCCATTAACCATGCATGGTCACCCCGGCTACCCCGGCCATGGACCTGGCGGCTTAATGTGCACTGCCCAATTGCCCTTCCTACCAGGTCCGGCCGCGGTACTGTCCCCCTTTGTGTTGAGTTCCCAGCCCTATGGGGCCCCAGCATTCTATGCCCCTCACTTATAACCGGTCACAAACTGAGACCAATGTACAGAGACTGAGAGTTGCCGCGGCACAATGGACCATTAGGTGGAAACGTTACGCGCATCGACCTTCTTCAGGGCTGCAGGGGAACTGCTCTTTGATTGGGGTTCAAACTCAGTACAGCTCGGGTATACTGACTTCAAACCTATGTGAAGTGGATCTGCGGCCAATAGCTGAACCCGCTTTATGTGCCTGGGTAACTGGTGATCCCCCCGCCAAACCTAGAGCCCTGCAGTCAGTGTAAAGGTAGAACCATGGACCCAGAGTTACATTCACCCACCCACTGATCAGTGTGGCTACATTCCGTTTAACCCATTCAGCTCCAGAGTCTGTGAAGTGACTCACAACGGATACATCCGGGGGTTAAATGAAAGCAGGGAGCACTTTGTGCCACAATCGGCAGATAAATAAACGTATAAGTTACTGTCAAGCAGGAAAATCCTGCACCCCACTCCGCACACACAATTTTGGGGTTTGTGCCTCTTAGAATATTGATGAACCCCAACACCCACAGATACAAGTCTCTATATATATATACACACACACACACACATATATATACAGTATGTATATATATAATGCCAAACGAACTGCTAAACGTATATGTACATAATGTATGTGCAAAGCAGCGACTGCCGCGATATATCGCAGAAAATGACGCAGAGAAACACTTCACCGTCACGATTCGTTCCAACGACGCAAAATAAGGGGCACCGGCTTGCGAATAATTTGTGGTTCTTTCTGTAATTGACTGAGGAAGCGATGCACAATTTTGGGATCCCCCGTGCCCCCTGTACCCCTACATTGTTAATATGAGAAATGAAAAGCTCCCATTTTATTCTCAGGGTGAATATTTATTTAGAGACTGATTTTATTGTACATTGTTGAAAAAAAACAAACAAAAACAATGGATCTTTCGCTCGTGGTATCACGATTATTATGGATTATTTATTCGTGCGACTCAATCCCTTTAACCCTCCCGTATCCAGATGGAGATCGTTCAAGGAGTGAGGGGGTTAACAGAAGGGTTTTATCAGCCCGTTCCCCTATGGCTTCTTATTTCTATTCCTTTCTTTTTGTGTTTATTTGTATCTCGGTGTATATATTACTGATGATTACGTTTCTCTTTGTAATTACCGTATGGCCATAGGGTGTAAATACATGAAGAACTTTGCTAGAAAAAATCGTTAAAAATGACCAATAAATGGTTTTAAAAAATTACAAAACATAAAAACATCGGTATCATTTGTTTTCTGTCGTTTCTTAAAAAAAAAAAAAAATCCCACGTGTAAATGTAGCGCGTGCGTTTGTGCAATTGTAGATGTAAAAGGGGGCGCTCGCTTGTGCGAAGGAGGCAGATCTATATCCAGAACGACTGCAAGCTCTAGACATTGAAATGAGGAAATGTATAGTAAACTGTCCGAATCACAACCAATAAACAAAAATAATAATCGTAATCGATTGAGTTCAGATCTGAATATAAAACGGAACTATTCTGCCGACTGAAAATGAGATACGAGTGCGACCCCATTTAGCAGCTTCTTTAGGCAGAGAATAAATACACCGACTATTTATCATGGAAACATTCCGCTACCTGCTTAATCCTATTATAATACACAAAAGCCATGAATATCCTGTAAATTATATCCTTATAAACGGTGAGTAGTGATGTCATCAGTTATAAACGGTGAGTTCTGATGTCATCAGTTATTACTGGAGCTTAGTGATGTCATTTCTGTCACATGACTCACTGAAATTTGTGTATTATAATAAATAAAGTACCCCCAGTTGCAAATTATAAGGATATTAGAAGTTACCTCGGAGTTTCATGACCTGTAAAAAACACTCAGCCTTCGGCCTCGTCCTTTTATTTGGTCATGAAACTCCTCTGTAACTTATAATATCCTTATATTTTACAAGAGGGGGTACTTTATTCACTATATATTTACAGAATGTAAATGTCGTAATTGCTATATAGATAGATGAATAGATAGAACAAAAGATAGACAGAGAGAGAGATACGTAGATAGATACAGATAATGGATAAAATGGGTGAATAGATACATTACTGATACATTGAATAGATAGACAGATATACAGAGGAGGAATAGATAAAAGATAGATAGATGATAGATAGATAGATAGATAGATAGATAGATAGATAGATAGATAGATAGATAGATAGATGGATAGATAATAGATAGATAGATAGATAGATAGATAGATAGATAGATAGATAGATGATAGATAGATAGATAGATAGATAGAGATATAGACAGTCAATAGATAAATAAATAGATAGATAATAGGTATAAAAACAGACAGATAACTATATAGATATAGACAGACAGATTGATAGCGAAATACAATAAGATAGATGATAAATAGATAGATAATAGACAGCCAGACAGAAACACAGACATAGTCAAATGGACAGACAAACAGATGATAGATGCTGTGTAACTTGCTGGAGCTATTTAAATAAACGATGATTATATCACATTGATAGAGATGACAGATGGATTGATCTACTTATTATTGGACAGTGTAGCTCACATGACTTTGTCAATTTGCTTATACAATAACACACTTGCACTATCATCAGTGATACAGTAGCATAGGGTTAGCATTCTTCTTCCTTCACTGATATAGTAACTAGGGACCATTGTTACCTCACTGATATAGTAACTAGGGGCCATTGTTACCTCACTGATTTAGTAACTAGGGCCCATTGTTACATCACTGATATAGTAACTAGGGGCCATTGTTACCTCACTGATATAGTAACTAGGGACCATTGTTACCTCACTGATTTAGTAACTAGGGCCCATTGTTACATCACTGATATAGTAACTAGGGGCCATTGTTACCTCACTGATATAGTAACTAGGGCCCATTGTTACATCACTGATATAGTAACTAGGGGCAATTTTTACCTCACTGATATAGTAACTAGGGGTCATTGTAACCTCACTGATATAGTAACTAGGGGTCATTGTAACCTCACTGATGTAGTAACTAGGGGCCATTATTACATCACTGATGTAGTAACTAGGGGCCATCTTTACCTCACTGATATAGTAACTAGGGACCATTGTTACCTCACTGATATAGTAACTAGGGGGCATTGTTTCCTCCCTGGTATAGTAACATTGTTACACCAGTGATACAGTATTTTTAGTAACTAGGGCCCATTGTTACATCACTGATATAGTAACTAGGGGCAATTTTTACCTCACTGATATAGTAACTAGGGGCCATTGTAACCTCACTGATATAGTAACTAGGGGTCATTGTAACCTCACTGATATAGTAATTTGGGGCCATTGTTACCTAACTGATATAGTAACTAGGGGCCATTGTTACCTCACTGATATAGTAATTTGGGGCCATTGTTACCTAACTGATATAGTAACTAGGGGCCATTGTTACCTTACTGATACAGTAATTTGGGTCATTGTTACCTCACTGATATAGTAACTAGGGGCCATTGTTACCTCACTGATATAGTAACTAGGGGCCATTGTTACCTCACTGTTATAGTAACTAGGGGCCATTGTTTCCTCCCTGGTATAGTAACATTGTTACACCAGTGATACAGTATTTTTATTGCCACCACCAGTAGCAACATTTAGATGTAATCCAATATTTCGAGGTGATCATTTATCATTGGCCCTTAAAGGACAGATACACGACACTATAGTGACTGCTGTGCCACCTGTGAATTTCCAGCTCAGGAGGAGACTGCAAAATATTAGGATTAGCCCCTTCCATATGACTATCATGGTAATCACCTTCTCCTGCTTGTGCAATCGAGGGTCATGCGCTATTGTGTGTCATTGCTGGAAGAGGGAAGAGCCCATAATTCAAGCAGTTTCAGGTACATTTCTGCTCCTTTTTTTCATGATAAAGCAGAAGAGTCAGATTGTTCCCATTACAGTCACATGGGCATAGAGGTGCCAATATCAGGCATTTCAATATTGTGCTTTTAGCAAAGAGAAAATTCAGTGGGTGGTAAACCCCAAACTGCAGTAGATTAGATTTAAATGCATGTGAAGCCCTTACACCCCACCTTCAGCTGTTGATGGGAGATTAGACATTTTGGGGGTTCAGCTCCCCTTCTAAGCACCCCCGGAGACAAGCGTCAGGGATTGGGTGGGCAGCTGAGAGCCGCACATGACAATATGAAATGATATCTCTCTAATCCCATTAGCTCTTTCCTCTCGTTGCTTCTCTGGCTGAGCGTTTGTGACAAGCTCACTGCGGCGGCCGACACTTGAAGCGAGAGAAAGTTATGATTTCTGGCAGGGAAATGACATCTTCCCGACTGAGATCCATAATAGGCCCTGGCACTTCTAACTATTCTACTCAAAGCCTCAAACAGCCCCCCACTGGCCTAATATAAAGCATCGGCAGTAGGGATGGCCACATTTTTTCGACTTCTATGGCGTCGTGCGTCATTAAAAAAAACGTGCATGAAAAAAATTTCGACGATCGACAATTTTTTTGTGATGCCCACAGACTTTAAAAGGCGTCCGCGACATTTTGGCTGTGGCGAATTTTTGCCGAAACGAAAACGGGTCAAATTCGCCCATTCCTAATCGGCAGTAGTGAATCTCTCCTGTTTTGCTTCGCAGAAAAATTTGCAAAACTGAGACTTTTTGTCCTAATGCATTAGGGTCAGGGCACACAGGCAGATTCGGGGAGATTAGTCGCCCGACGTCAAATCTCCTCTTCTTTGCGGTGACTAATCTCCCCTCACTGGCAGGATGGCACTCAGAGCGATTCGTTTTTCAAAGTCGCCCGAAGTTTCCTCATGAGGCAACTTCAGGCGACTTCGGAAATCGAAGCGCTGCAAGTACATTGGCAGTGGCATTTTCACATTATAGCAGGCGGAAGGCAGGGGGAAGGCAGTTTGGGGAGATTGTCGCCCTGCAGAAGAGGCGATTAGTCGCCAGGCGACTAGGGCTGGATTTACATAGTGGGCGCCCCTAGGCCCACTGCAGTTCGTCGCCCTGTCCCCTCCCCTTTATTCCTGCAAATTTTCATCATCGGGACCAAAGCAATGGGGATTGGCGCACGGGGAATTTAAAAAATCATCTCCAGCGCATCCCCAGTGTTTTTGAACGGATGTGGGCATCGCCGATTTTGAGGCTGCTGCCGCCTGAGGAAGAAGCCCAGATGCCGCCCCCTCCTCTCCCGCTCAGCGCTTAAAAATTAACGTCGGAGCGGGTCTAAGGGAGCAGTATCGCTAGTGCAGCAAGTGCAATGGCTGTCTGCACTAGCGGAGCCGAATTTCCCGGTAAAATTTCCCGATAAGACCCGGAAGTTCGGCTCTTAAAGTTAAAAGAGGCGGCTTTTTGCCGCACATTGTAACTGGCCGCTCGCTGCCGCCTGAGGCAAAAGTCTCACCTTGTCTCATGGCCCTGGATGTGGGTGTAGTTGGGCAGCATGCCCCGCCCCCTAAAATCCTGCCGCCCTAGGACGGGGCCTTGGTGGCCTTTCCACAAATCCGGGCCTGCAGACGACTAAATCTCCCTGAATCTGCCCGTGTGCTAGCTCCCTTAATAAAGTCAATGGAAGTTTTAATTTTGGCGACTTTTTTGTCCTAATGCTTTCTTGTGAGGCAACATCGAGCGACTTCGGAAAACGAAGTGCCGCGTGTGCTTTAGCGCAGGCGACTTTTCATTATAGTGGACGGGAAGACACGCAAAGGCAGTCCGGGGAGATTGTCACCCAGAAGAAGAGTCGAATAGCCGCCAGGCGACTAATTCTCCCCGAATCTGCCCTTGTGTCACAACCTAAAGTCAATGGGCGTTTTTTCTGATGGACATTTTTTCGTGAAAAATTTCGCACCTGCCGAAATTTGGAATTTCGCCACAAATCCATGGCTGGCGAATAAATTCGCTCATCACTAATTGTCAGCATACAGCAGCCCCCTGGCATTTGCTACAGTATCCCGGTCACCAATCCATTGCACTTCCACCTCTAACCAGAAGATGGCGCCTTGTATTTAAATGTATTTCTCTGGCTCAGCACAACTGTTAACAGCCAGGGAGAGAAAGGAAAGGATCAATATAAACTGTGGTGGAATACAAATATATTTGCAGTTGTTTTACAGTTATTGCTATAAAAAAAACAGTATTTGTCTAGCTGTTCATATTCTCTGCACTAGCGGTTCTGACTTGTAAAACCATTTAGAAGAAACCAGGTAATTAACACACCTGGAGGAGAACTGACCCCTGCTACATTGCTTCAAGAGTCAGAACAAGTGAACAAATGAAATGATACTACTAATGCTTCTCTCTTCCGAGCCCTGGCGACCCTCAGTTCTTTTCTGTGCACCCAGCACCCACTTTTTCTTTACGTCTCCCCGCACTGAGCGTGAGATTAGAGATCCCAGTGAATGTCGTCCCTGCACATATTCCGTCGGGGGGTGACACATACAAATTGATTTCTGGGTTTACATAAATATTTTCCAGTCGTCGGGTAGAAGTGAAACTCACTAATGGCCGAGTGAATAAATGAAGCCAATGGTCTGTGCCGCACAAACATTACCCTGTAATTATGCAAATTAGGGATCGCAGGAAAAATGTTCCAAAGCAATTGGGAAAATCTGGGCACTTAATGTCCCTAATCTAATTCTCAATGAATCCTAATGGATTTATTTTAATAAATGAAACATATTCAGGCACATCCTATTTATTATTTTGGTTTTAAATTCAAGGCCCTTTTAAGCCTTATTTATGCCCAAAATTGACTGTTTTGAAAATAAATGAAGGGAATATGTTTTCTCCGTTACAATTAGAGAGACCAATACTGGTGCCAAGCTCTGTCTTATAAATAACTATTAACCTTAATGTATTTGCAGATTTGTAATTATTACTATGAAAAAATTATCCCCATTGTAAGCAGCAGTCCTGCCCTGCTTTATGGCAGCTGAGATTCTAGCTATCTGTATAACAGAGCATTCTGTCCCAGTGGCTGCACAGATCCTATCTGATTCCCATTGTAAGCAGCAGTCCTGTCCTGCTTTATGGCAGCTGAGATTCTAGCTATCTGTATAACAGAACATTCTGTCCCAGTGGCTGCACAGATCCTATCTGATCCCCATTGTAAGCAGCAGTCCTGTCCGGCTTTATGGCAGCTGAGATTTTAGCTATCTGTATAACAGAACATTCTGTAGCAGCCGACTGTAACCCGCTCCCAGCATCTACTAGCTCTTTACCCTACTTATGTGTGCTCTAGAGTCCTGCGCGGGTCCATTTTTTGGAACCCGTATCCGACCTGCACCCGCAACCTGCAATCCGCATTCTTACCCGATTGGACCCACAAGTACCTTATCTGCAACCCGGACCCGCGACCTGCTGACCATCAAAAATCAGGAAGTGCTGTCGTAAACCGGAAGTGAAAAGGAGTAAAAGTCACTATTGAGAAGACCCGCCGACCCGCGTCTATACCCGAACCCGGAACTTCTACCCTGAACCAGCAGGGTACCGCAGGTTTTGGTGGGTACCCGACCCGCTGCAGGACTCAAGTGTGCACCTCTGGTTCCAAGACTCTTGGGGAGCAGTAGAGCAGTGAACTTCCCCAGAACTACACTCAACCTTAACCCACAATCATTGGCCAAATTTCATTGCCAACCCAACCAACTGGTAGTCAATCTGCGGGTCACCACAGGTCTCAAGTTAACCCACACATCACTAGCACAGATCCTATCTGATACATATTGTAAGCAGCAATCCTGCAGAAAGATCCCTCATGGAGATGAGAAATGAGAGAGATGCAGAGACCATTTCTGTGGTGCTCAGGTGCTGGTTGGTAGCCCTGGGCTTGACAAGTGAATACAGTCTGTATATGACCCACACCTGACTCACCTGGGAACCTGCAACACCTGTGTGGGTCGGGGGAGGTGCACATGGAGGCTGCAGTGGAAGGTGAGGAGGAGAGATACCGGCAGTGCTGAGACTACCGGCCATGTTAAGACTACCCCAGTGTGTGCAGTACCCTGTGAGCAAAGGGGGGGAGGAGCACTGGGAGACTGGGCTGGAGAGGGAGTGAATGGCCAGGGCAGAGACGTGAGGCTGGTGCAGGACTGTGGGAAACTGGCAAGTGAAATTGCTGAGGAGGCTCTGAAAGAAGGAGAGGCCAGAGGTAAGGGGCCCACTTGGTTATGTGAAAGACTCTGATAATGTCGCTCTTGGTTTGTGCAGAACTGTAATAACGACAAATACTCTCAATGCTATGGAGAGACACAGAGAGACTTCAGTAATATTCACTTTCTTACAGGGATTGTTCACTTTTATAGGACAACCAACCCCTTTATGTTAAAATCCACTACCCCACAGACACCCCTCCCTGCCCCTAACTTTTACTTACCCCTCATGCATATTCAGCGCATCGGAGTTCACAGGCGACATCTTCTTCTCTTCGATAATCATCGCAAAGTAAGTGCCGTATCGGCGCAGGCACAGTTGGAGCAGTCTGGTGGTTTTGTAACAACTTCGCATGCGACAAAAGTCACGGAAATTGCCGATGCGCCGGAAGAAGACCCGAAGATTACCGAAGAGAAGAAGATGGCGCCCGTGAACTCTGATGCCCTGAATCTGCACCAGGGGGTAAGTAAAGAGTTAGGGGCATTTACCCAGGGTAACACCTAGGCTGGGGGAGGGGGGTCTATGTAGGGAAGGGGATTTTAATATAAAGGGTTTGGTTCTCCTTTAAATTAACCTAGTATGATGTAGAGAGTGATATTCTGAGACAATTTGCAATTGGTTTTCATTTTTTATTATTTGTGACTTTTGAGTTATTTAGCTTTTTATTCAGCAGCTCTCCAGTTTGCAATTTCATCAATATGGTTGCTAGGGTCCAAATTCCCCTAGCAACCATGCCTTGATTTGAATAAGAGACTGGAATATGAATAGGAGAGGGACTGAATAGAAAGATGAGTAATAAAAAGTATCAATAACAATAAATGTGAAGCTTTACAGAGCATTTGGTTTTTTAACTAAACCCTATATCAGTGATCCCCAACCAGTAGCTTGTGAGTAACATGTTGCTCTCCAACCTCTTGGATGTTGCTCCCAGTGGCCTCAAAGCAGGAGCTTATTTTTGAATTCCAGGCTTGGAGACAAGATTTGGTTGCATAAAAACCAGATGCACTGCCAAACAGAGACTCCAATAGGCTGCCAGTCCACATAGGGGCTACCAATAGCCAATCACATCTCTTATTGGCACCACCCAGGAAGATTTTTCATGCTTGTGTTGCTCCCCAACTCTTTTTACATCTGAATGTTGCTCACGAGTGAAAAAGGTTGGGGACCCCTGCCCTATATCAAAGCTCGAATGAGTGAGAAGAAAAAGGCAAATAGTTAAAAAAATATATATATATAAAAAGTAAATAATGAAGACCAATTGAAAAGTTGCTTAGAATTGCCCATTCTATAACATACTAAAAGGTGAACCATGCCTTTAAACTGCCACTGGAAGTGCATGCAAATAAAATAAGATGGGGAAGAAATAGAAATAAATAACATTTTAATACATCAGGGATGACCAAATTGTGTCTTGTGCAACTACAACTCCCAGAATCCCCTTGAATAACATATAAAACCAAACAAACTTGTCTATATTAGCAGCTTATTCCAATTTTTGGAGTTGGGTTCCCTGTCCCTGAGACTTTGGCACTAACAGGTCTATTCTTTGTGTGTCCCAATGACATCACAGTGTGACAACTTCCTGTCATGTGCATTAAGTAGGGATGCACCGAATCCACTTTTTTGGATTCGGCCGAACCCCCGAATCCTTTGCAAAAGATTCGTCCGAATGCCGAACCGAATCCTAATTTGCATATGTAAATTAGGGGTGGAAAGGGGAAAACATTTTTAACTTCCTTGTTTTACGACAAGTCACGTGACTTTCTACCCCACCTCTAATTTACATATGCAAATCAGGATTTGGTTCGACGGGGATTCGGCTGAATCCGAATCCTGCTGAAAAAGGCCGAATCCCGAACAGAATCCTGGTGCATCCCTAGCATTAAGGGACAACATGACTGATTAAAAAAAAAAAGACAAGTTTAACTTTCTAAGAAATTTGACATAAAATTTATTTTACATTAAAAAGTTATTAAAATGTACAAAAATGGCAGATACAGGCAGCAAATATTTCAGATGAAAGCTTTGTGCTTTAATTGAAGGGATTCTGTCACAGGAAAAGTTGTTTTGTTTTTTTTTTAAAAAAAAGAAAGAAAAACGCATCAGTTAATAGCGCTCCTCCAGGAGAATCCTGCGCTGAACTTTCTCAAAAGAGCAAACAGATGTTTTATGAAATCTGACATGGGGCTAGACATGCTGCTAGTTTCCCAGGTGCCCTCAGTCATGTGAGTTGTTAAAAATACATTTATTGGTTCGAGAATAACATTTTAAATGGAAGAATGAATGATTTGCAATGTACACAGTGTAATTCAGTGATAAAAACAGAGATAATATATTATAAACAAGGTTGCACAAACATTGGAAACAAGGAAATAGGCCATTAACATGTGCAAGGGCACATGGGGGGGGAGTTGAGGAGGAACAGCAAAGAGTTGGCCGTATACAGTTAGGTCCATAAATATTTGGACAGACAACTTTTTTTTTCTAATTTTGGTTCTATAAATTACCACAATGAATTTTAAATGAAACAACTCAGATGCAGTTGAACTGCAGACTTTCAGCTTTAATTCAGTGGGTTGAAGAAAAAGATGGCATAAACATGTGAGGAACTAAAGCCTTTTTTTAACACAATCACTTCATTTCAGGGGCTCAAAAGTAATTGGACCATTGACTCAAAGGCTATTTCATGGGCAGGTGAGGGCAATTCCTTTGTTATGTCATTATCAATGAAGCAGAGAAAAGCCCTGGAGTGGATTTAAGGGGGGGGGGGGGGTTGTATGTGGAACAGACAACATGTGGTCAAAGGAGCTCTCCATGCAGGTGAAACAAGCCATCTCCTTAGAAATTGCTACAATATTATTAGTGGCAAAATATATGGTTTGGTACATCCTGAGAAAGAAAGAAATCACTGGTGAACTCAGCAACGCAAAGAGACCTGGACGTCCACGGAAGACAACAGTGGTGGATGATCTCAGAATCATTTCCATGGTGAGAAGAGAAGCCCCTTCACAACAGCCAAACAAGTGAACAACACTCTCCAGGAGGTATCCATAGAGTAGGAGTATCCATATCCAAGTCTACCATAAAGAGAAGACTGCATGAAAGTAAACACAGAGGGAGCACTGCAAGGTGCAAGTTACTCATAAGCATCAAGAATAGAAAGGCTGGATTGGACTTTGATAAAAAAAAAACATCTAAAAAATCCAGCAAAGTTCTGGATGAACATTCTTTGGACAGATGAAACCAAGATCAACCTCTACCAGAATGATGGCAAGAAAAAAGTCTGGAGAAGGCGTGGAACAGCTGATGATCCAAAGCATAGCACAGTTCTGTATAAAACATTTGGGAGGCAGTGTGATGACTTGGGTGTGCATGGCTGCCAGTGGCACTGGGACACTAGTGTTTATCCATGATTGTGGTAATGTACAGAACCAAAATTAGAAAAAAAAGTCTCTGTCCAAATATTTATGTACCTAACTGTATGTATTTGGCCCCAGGTATCCGGCTTCTGGGCCTTTAACTTTATAGCAGGGGTCCCAACCTTTTTTTTACCCATGAACAACATTCAAAGGTAAAAAGAATTGGGGAGCAATATAAATATGCAAAAATTGTGATAAGTAAGGGCTGTGATTGGCTATTGGTAGTCCCTATGTGAACAGTCAGCCTATAGGAGACTCTGTTTGGCAGTACAGCTGGTTCTTATACAACCAAAATTTGCCTCCAACTCTGGAATTTAAAAATAAGCTCCTGCTGTGAGGCCACTGAGAGCAACATCCAAGGGGTTGGGGATCTGTGTATTTATAGTAATGACAGAAGCTACGTAACCCCAGAGGAAGGAACATCATCATATGAAAACAGAGGAGATGGAAACAATTGGTGGCAAAACTTTTCCTGAGAAGAATGAAGTGAATAAAAGAATGTGGCCACTAGTGATGTCACCCTAAATATGAACAGAACACCCAGAAGTAGAGTCCTGCAGCAGGTCGGGCACATGCATAAAGATCAGGTACCCTGAGGAATGAGGGGAGGATTTTCAGGTTCGGGTATACCTGCAGGTCTCATCTAAATGTCTTATCTTATGTAATATTGTCTATATTTTACTCCTTTTAAAGTTTTACGAAACTTGTTTCTGTCCCTGCCCTCTCTTGATGACATCACTTCCTGTTTGATGGTGGTCAGCGGGTTGTGGATAAGGCGGTTGCAGGTCCGGGTCGCGTATGAAAGTGGCTAAATATGCTGGTTGCGTTCAGGTCGTGGGCTGCGGGTCTTAGAAATTGGTTCCATGCAGGACTCTACCCAGAAGGTCCATGAATAAACCCAAAGAACACCAAGGGGCAGATTTATCAAGGGTTGAATTGAAAATTCAAAATTTCGAGTTTTTTTTATAGTCAAAACTGGCAGATTTGACTAGGGAGTTATTCAAATTCGATTCTAATGCAAATGAACCCACATGAATTTGAACTTTGATAAATGTGCCTCCCCAAGTTTAGACTCATTTATATAAACAAGCATATCAATAATACGAATGTGTTACTCAACTGGCTGAAGGGGAGTTGTGGGAGGAAGTCACAACATGTGGGACAAAAATTATATATTTTTTTATACACAAAGATATGGAATTTATATTTATGGTTTATGTACAAAACACCAAAATATTGCTGGTTCACATCAGTCCTTGGACTATTGGAGCTCACAATCTAATTCCCCACATTATGGTCAGTTTCACCGGGAGCCAATGACTTTCCTGTGTGTTTTGGGGTGAGTTCATAGGGGCACAGTCAGATATTGATGAGGGAGGCTGGAGAAATGATGTTGAATGATTGCCCCAGTGAGATGTGTATATGGTCCTTGTTGGATGGGTCGCTCCTGATTTGATCCAGGGGCTGATTGGTTGCATCTGGTTAGGCAAAGATCTGCTCATTTGGAGTTGTGGTCCCTTATCTGGATCTCCCTGATCCAGGGCCCCAACATTCTTTACTGACTAGGGCCCTTTCTTGTCCAAGCCCAGCTCTGAGCACATTATGGAGGCTAGATAGACACACACACACAGAGCATAACAAATTATGCAAATAAGTTAAGAAATTATCATTAGGAAAAATGTACTTATAGTACAACAATTTTTCTTGAAAGGTCCTTAAAAGTAGTGTTCCATGGAGCGGCTGCCGGGATGCTTTATGTTTGTCTTGCTTTTTTAATTTAATGCATAATTAAACTGGTTTGCAAACTTCTCATGTCGGCTCTTATCCGCTCGGTTCATTGCACTTATCACGCGTTTCACTGATCCTCTGTAAGGGGGGGGGGGAGAGAAAAAAAAAAAAAAAGCGTTAGCCAAAAATCCGAACATGCACGGGGCTGTGCTGAAGTCAAGTCATGGATATGCTTAAAAGGGCGGTATCATTAATTACCGGACGCGCCTCCTAACGTTGCCCTGATGAGGCAGAACAAATGAGACATGTTGATTAAATTAAATACGGCAATACAAATAGTCGCAGTCCAACAAGGTTTTAATAAGAGGAGCAAACAAATGGAAGGCTTGGGTTAATGATCACACTCCAGCTCCGTCATTATATTTAACATTGACCTTACAAGACAAATAGCCCTCACCAAGGTCCTCTCTGCTGCACCCAATGAGCTAGTCTCAAAAACTTTAGTGGTGCTTACAATAAGCAAAAAGTTGCCCATACGTGCCCAGGTTTGGGAGGGCAGTTTGGCTGGATATAAATGCCAGTTAGGGGGTCCATTTTGGACGAACATCCTGCAATCACACTTGATCTATCCAAATTGAAATGAAATCTCTTGATGTACCATGACTGCAACAGTAGCATATGGCCAAACCTCATGAAGTATCTGGTTGGATACCTTGAAGGGTCGAGCACTGTATAGCCAGCTGAACTACAAATAGCAAAACTGGGATTATGGTTTAAGGCTTTTTGCCCAACCATATGAGAATGTACAGATCCTTGGGATGAGGCACTTTTGAAACACTACCCTGGAAATCCCACTGGATGTCGAAACTCAAAATCTCATCTCCTGAACATGCGAATGGGGCACTAGGAGTTCATAGCTCCTCGTTACTTCTGTCTATACCAGTGTTTGTAAACTATTTTCAGGTCAAGCCCTCTTGGAGTAAAAATCTTTGTTCACCTCATTCACATAATGACATATATACAAAAACATTGGTGAAGAAGACACGCAGCCTCAGTTCAAAAAATATCTAGGACAGCGTTCACTCCAAATATCACCTTAATTGACCTTCTACCTAGATCACACTGGTATCTAGGGGAGCATTTTCCACCAATTTCACTCTATTTGGTCTTCGAGCCTCCACTGCTGATCCAAGTCCTCCCAGGTGGGCCGTCCCTACAGTCTAGGAAGCATTGGCTAAACTAACAGATTCACTTATTTTTGTGACAACCAAATTGGACATTACCCGAACCCTTTGGTCAGCCAAATGGGTCTATGTGTGGCTGCCCACAAAACACCCTCTATAAATATTTGGGAAGAGGTGAAATGTTTTGCTGCTATTTTATTTAATTTCATGGGTATCAACACCTTCCAAAGAAAAATCAGATTATGGAGCATCACATGGACCCACTTTAAAACAAAACAAACAAAATGACTTGCTAGCAGACTGCAAACATTTACTGTAAATGCAAAATTTTTAGCAGAATAAATCCATCATGGAGAAATGAGACCTTCTATGGACACCAGAGAAGCGTTGCCTGGAAATCACTTGGTAAGTAAAGATTCTCACATTAATAAATCCATGGTTTTTGGCCTCAGATTATTTCAGTTTTTGTTACAATTAACACCAAGACCGTAGATACAGAAAAATCATAAAGGATCTTACGAGTTGAACACTCTCTTCTCAAGTCGTGATCGGGAAGTGTTGGCTTTCTGCTTCAGATCTGTCAGGTTTGGGTACTTTTTCTTTGACTTTCTCTTTGCGCCTTTGCCTTTGCCGGGACACTTGGATGAGCCAAGATCCACCCCTGTAGCCTGCTCGATCTCTCTCATCAACTCCGGGTCCCTCCAGTCTGAAAGAATCAATATATATATATATCTATATAACTATTTATTCTGGTAGTCTATAACGTAAGCCCATATACATACATGGTCAACTGATTAACCAATGTCAGAACAAGCCGGACGTGTTAGCACTCAAACTAAGTCACTTTCAGACATTCTCCTGCCCCTATTTAAGTTGGCATGGAAAACTGGCTCAAAACATCACAAAATTTTAGAATGTGTTATTTGGGTTTAACAAACATCCTCTAAATGGGAAAGGGAGGATCCCCTCATTTTCATGGGAGGCAGTTGAGCAATTCTGTCTTTGGTGGAGAATGCGCCTTTGTGCTCATATTCAAAATAGTCTGAACTTCTATAAGATACCTTAGAACAGGTATCCCCAACCCCGTAGCTCGCGAGCAACAAGTTGCTCACCAACCCCATGGATGTTGCTCCCAGTGGCCTCAAAGCAGCTGCTTATTTTTTAATTTCCGACTTGGAGACAAGTTTTGGTTGCATTAAAACCAGCTGTACTGCCCAACAGAGCCTCCCGTAGGCTTCCAGTCCACATAGGGGCTACCAAACAGCCAACCACAGCCCTTATTTGGCACCAACAGGAACCTTTTTCATGCTTGTGTTGCTCCCCAACTCTTTTTACATTTGAATGTGGCTTTTGGGTAAAAAAAGGTTGGGGACCCCTGCCTAAGAACACAAGTCGTTACATCTTGGTGTTATAAATAGCATGGTATGTGATATTTTAAGAGAACTGTGTAGAAATATATAAAGATGGGGGCATGAAGTCTACTGGACTCCTAAACTCGAGCGAGTAATGGACACAATGCATGGCAGAATCCCTGGGCGGAATCCCAATGTACAGAACTGATGAGTCGCTAAAGCCCACCCAATAAAGAGCTTACTCGGCAATAATAAAAGGCGTAACAGTTTAGGAACCTGAAGAAATGAATCAATGGCTTAGCCCACAGAATGAAAACACACAATCTATTAGAGCAGTGTGACTTGGAGTAAAATGAAGGAGCAATTGAAAAGCCTTTGAGAGAAATCAATAGAAATCTGAGCGGGAGAAGCTTTTTGGTGCTGCCGAGACTCTAAAGCTTTTCCTTTATTGTCTGAGAGTTTAGCGGCCGGGAAAAGAAAATTGCCAACTGTTGGAAGGCAGGTGAGAATCAATGCTGCAGTTATTAAAAAGATGCTATTTCACAAGCGGCTGCCCAGGGACCTGCCTCTCCTGAATTGTCCTCATCCCTGAGCAGTAACAAGTTACTACAGGCTGAAACATTCAATGCCCCAAGGTGCCTGCACATAACACTGGCTCCGGCCTTGCTTTAGACTATGGGCAAATGGAAATGCTGAACAGAGCAGATTAGGAGGTCGGAGCAACTTAATGTCAAGGAGCAACTCGACAAAGGAAGCAGAAAACTACAATCTTATCTTAGACTCGCCGGCCTACAGCTAAAATGATATAACTTCAAAATTACTTTTAATTGTTGGCAAATGATAGATGATTTTATCTAAGGGGTAGATTTATTAAGGTACAAATAGTAAATTCAAATTCAATATTTAAAAAGTTTTTGTGTGTCAAAACTCACAAATTTAAATTTAAAAGCACCAACTTGAATGTTAATTTGAACGTGAGATTTATCCCACCTCAACCATGGAAAACCCGCCGAGTTCATGTACAAGTCAATGGCAGGGGGCCGTTGAACCATTTTAATATGTAAATTGCCTTTCTGACATTCAAGTTTTTTTTTTTTCAGAGGAAAACTCGATTCGAGTTTTCGAGTTGGGACTATTTGATCGAAGATTAGATGTTCGAGTTTTTTCATAAATAACCTGCCATTCGAGTTGTGAGTAGATTTGAATTTATTAGAGTAAAATTTACGTAAATTTTAAACTTGACCTTTGATAAATAACCCAGACAGATGATTGTGAGTGAATGGATTTTCTTCTTGAATTAATTGAATTACTCACAGCAGATGACAGTTAGTAAAGGTGACTGCTTTTGTTCTGACAGTCAAAAAGGCCATATTGCAAAACAATATCTGCCAGTATATGGGCACATTAAGTATGTCTGTAAATCCAAGGATATGAGATCCAATTTCCAACAGGAGTAGCAACATGCATGACCAGAATGGGCCAGTGGGACACAGAGAAAAAACCCAGTGGGCCCAGTTGACTCAGGCCCACTTCTGGGGAACTGTGGGCATTGCCATCCCCAATAACAGTCAAAGTTACCAGTGTGTGTGTTGGGGTGGGAGGGTTGGTGGTGTTGGCTTTGTTGCTCAGAGGAGCTTGAGACTGAGGTGGCAACCCCGGTGGGCTCTGGACACCCTAGTCCGACACTGGTAGAATGCAAGTCTCCATGTGAAATGTAATTACTCATAACAGTCGTGTGAGTAATAGAATATAAGAGAAAACCCAGTCTTCCTTCAGTTCAGTTCTTTCCAATTAATTAACATGACAAGACCACTTAAAGGGATACCGTGATGGGGAAATTTTTTTTTCCCCAAAACACATTAGTTAATAGTGCTGCTCCAGCAGAATTCTGCACTGAAATCCATTTCTCAAAAAAATAAAAAGATTTTTTTTACATTTAATTTCGAAATCTGACATGGGGCTAGACATATTGTCAGTTTCCCTGCTGCCCCCATTCATGTGACTTTTGCTCTGATAAACTTAGTCACTCTTTACTGCAAGTTGGAGTGATATCACCCCCTCCCTTTCCTCCCCAGCAGCCAAACAACAGAACAATGGGAAGGTAACCAGATAGCAGCTCCCTAACACAAGATAACAGCTGCCTGGTAGATCTAAGAACAGCACTCAATAGTAAAATCCAGGTCCCATTGAGACACATTCAGTTACATTGAGTAGGAAAAACAACAGCCTGCCAGAAAGCAGTTCCATCCTAAAGTGCTGGCTCTTTCTGAAATCACATGACCAGGCAAAATGACCTGAGAGGCACCTACACACCAATATTAACTAAAAAATACACTTGCTGGTTCAGGAATGAAATTTTATATTGTGTAAACAGTGTAATTTAGAAATAAAAACTTACATCATAAAAATCAAGACAGAATCCCTTTAAGGTACCATAATGAACAGTAACAAACCTTGTTCCTGTGCCTGCATCTCAAACTTCTGCTTGGCTTCTCTGGCTCGATCCTCTGCATTTATAGGCACTCCAATCGCGTCCCGTGGAATGATCTTCCCATGGAATGGGCACTGGGTTGGTAATGGCAACAACAAGGATCAAATGGTCAATTGCCGGCTTATTATAGACTTTCATAATGGAAGCAGCCATATTATACGTACGTACCTTGTATCTGTCCTGCCTCTCACACAGGCTCCCATTAGGCATTGGGGCAAAGCACTTGTGTTTCACGGGCTCAAACTTCCCAGCGATTGTTATGTAACGAGTTTTCAACATGGCTTCGAATTCCTTGCTTTCCACCTCTTCGTCCACTTCACTGGATGCCCAGAACCGGTGCTGAGACCTGACCCTAAATGTTGAGACGGCACAGACACTTAATGTTCATGTTATATATCATAACCTCACAGCTAATATTGATTACTGTGCTTAAATGATGGAAGGTTGGAAAACCAACATACTTTCTTTGCAATCATTTTTAAGATACAGAATTCTACCCTTGCTACAGTTTGGTAGTGATAAAACCCAGAATGGTTCCATCAAGTCTTCCCTGCCCTTACCTGACCTAATCTTAGCTAAAACTTTCTCTTGGCCAGAAAGCAATTACACGACACAAGTGAGGGGTCAATACAGTCCTCTCTGAGATAACCTTACTGTGCTGGAGAGGAGTATAAGGCACAACAAAACAGTTAAGCCCTTGATCAATATATGTTGGAGAGACATGAAGCAAACTCATACCATACAGAACAACAGCAGGACCGCAGCAGTAAGTTCTAGAAGATACTCATGTAAAAATAATAAAGTTATAAGTCCCTTTGGTCGTCCATGACCTGTACATTTTAAAACAAGTGCTACCCAGTGTGCTCTGAATAACATATAGAACTCAGCCTGCAGCCTTGTGCCTTTATATGGTCACAGAACAACCCCTCGGTGACTTCTAATATCCTTATTTACAGTAGGGGGTCCATTATCCCTTATAATACATGAGTGATACTCAGAGTTCCCTGTATAACTCAGCCTGCAGCCTTGTGCCTTTATATGGTCACAGAACAACCCCTCAGTGACTTCTAATATCCTTATCATTTACAGTAGGGGGCACATTATCTCTTATAATAAACCAGTAATACTCAGAGTTCCCTGTATAACTCAGCCTGCAGTTGTGTATCTTTATATGGTTACAGAGCCCTCAGTGACTTCTAATATCCTTATCATTTACAGTAGGGGGTACATTATCCCTTATAATACATGAGTGATACTCAGAGTTCCCTGTATAACTCAGCCTGCAGCCTTGTGTCTTTATATGGTCACAGAACCCCTCAGTGACTTCTAATATCCTTATCATTTACAGTAGGGGGTCCATTATCCCTTATAATAAACCAGTAATACTCAAGAGTTCCCTGTATAACACTGCCTGCAGCCTTGTGTCTTTATATGGTCACAGAACCCCTCAGTGACTTCTAATATCCTTATAATTTACAGTAGGGGGTACATTATCCCTTATAATACAGGAGTGATACTCAGAGTTCCTTGTATAACTCAGCCTGTAGCCTTGTGTCTTTATATGGTCACAGAACAACCCCTCAGTGACTTCTAATATCCTTATCATTCACAGTAGGGGGTACATTATCCCTTATAATACATGAGTGATACCCAGAGTTCCCTGTATAACTCAGCCTGCAGCTGTGTATCTTTATATGGTTACAGAGCCCTCAGTGACTTCTAATATCCTTATCATTTACAGTAGGGGGTACATTATCCCTTATAATACATGAGTGATACTCAGAGTTCCCTGTATAACTCAGCCTGCAGCCTTGTGCCTTTATATGGTCACAGAACCCCTCAGTGATTTCTAATATCCTTATCATTTACAGTAGGGGATACATTATCCCTTATAATACATGAGTGATACTCAGAGTTCCCTGTATAACTCAGCCTGCAGCCTTGTGCCTTTATATGGTCACATAACCCCTCAGTGACTTCTAATATCCTTATCATTTACAGTAGGGGGTACATTATCCCTTATAATACATGAGTGATACTCAGAGTTCCCTGTATAACTCAGCCTGCAGCCTTGTGCCTTTATATGGTCACAGAACAACCCCTCAGTGACTTCTAATATCCTTATCATTTACAGTAGGGGGTACATTATCCCTTATAATACATGAGTGATACTCAGAGTTCCCTGTATAACTCAGCCTGCAGCCTTGTGCCTTTATATGGTCACAGAACAACCCCTCGGTGACTTCTAATATCCTTATCATTTACAGTAGGAGGTACATTATCCCTTAAAATACATGAGTGATACTCAGAGTTCCCTGTATAACTCAGCCTGCAGCCTTGTGCCTTTATATGGTCACAGAACAACCCCTCAGTGACTTCTAATATCCTTATCATTTACAGAAGAGAAGAAATCACAATCCCAGATATAATACCCTGTAAGGTTTTGTTGTGCTAGAGTTCCCGGCATCTTCCTCAAAGCAAAGGCTGAAGGATCGCGATGGACATTCCTGGTTTTTCTTATATCAATTATTAATTTTCCCCTCAAGGGGCCCTTGTGATGCTGGGGGCCCAGGTCAGTGACTTACACACCATACATAATACACAATATCAGTGGCGTCTTGAAAATCAAAGGACTGAATTAAAAAACGAGCAGACCGGGGTTTTTGTAAGAGAAAAGGGCTATTTTGCTGATTTCCGTGCGTTTGGGAGCACTTAACTAGTACATAAAAGCGGGAGAAACACTTTTATAGTTTGTGCATCTCCCAGAGCCATAAAGTGGTCGCCCTATGACTGTGTGGAAGTAAATTATCTTTCGTTAGTTTGGCATATCTCTAGTAATAAGCTGTGTGGTTCAGAGGTATGCCCTCTGTTTTATGGCAGAGCATAAAAGCAATGCAGTACAGCAAGAGGCAGACAGGCCATGAAATATGCTTTTGATTTCACCTGTGACTTGAATAACTCGGCTGTAAATTAAAACGCTCGACTTCGGACAACTTCCAGGCAAGTGACGGAGGCTTTCTGTCCATTGGCGCTAGATTAAAGGCCCACCATACCTTCGTTTTACATTGGCTTTGCTTTTATGTAAAGAGAGGCGTATGGGCATTTTCCTCTGCTTTTATGAAGGTGCAGTTTCAGGCTTACATAAGAATCCACTGTTGTTGGGTTCTGTTCCCAGCAGGAACCTCCTCTAATATGATTATCTCATTACAAGTCTAGAAATAATGTATAATCTCAGGCCAAGGGAGATAGGGGTTTCTTTGATGCTGGGGAGGAATGTGTGAGCAATGCAGGTGGGCTGGAGTCCTATCCAAAGAGGGAATTACATATATCAGGCATTTCAAGCTGCATTGGGACTTTAGCAACAGCTGCTGGGCTGCAGGATGGGCAACACGGATACAAAGTGTTATGTTGCGCAATGGCCAACAAATAAACAATGGTGTTTGGCTCTTGTTCTTTGAACAAAAATCATAGATCAGAATAAAGAAGAAAAAAGTTATCAGGTGGCCTCTTCACAGGGAAAACCCCCAGTTGAAGGGTTACCAATGGTTTTTGGAACAGACAGAAAAAAAAAGCAGTAGTCCAAATGTTTATAAAAAAAAAGCCTATGAATAAGTGCATATTCAGGCACAAAACCTGTTAGGCTAATGTATGTGCTAATAAAGTGTTTTTAAATTATAAACACTTGGGCTACTACTTCACATGTAGTGGGTCTCTTCCTATTTGAATTTTCTGTCTATTCCAAAAACGATTGTGCAATGGTCACTATCTTGTGCTGCAGTTGCCAACTTATGTTACTGTTGCCATCTTGCCCTACCTTACCTGCGACAACTGCTGCTCTGTGGGGCCCGATGTGCAGGCACTAGACAGTGATCCCCAACCAGTGGCTCATGAGCAACATGTTTCTCACCAACCCCTTAGATGTTGCTTCCAGTGGCCTCAAAGCAGGAGCTTATTTTTTAATTTTTGGTTTGAAGGCAAACTCAAGTTGAATAATAACCAGGTACACTAAAAATAAGAGTCTCCTGTAGTCTGCTACTCCACATAGGGGCTACCAATAGCCAATCACAGCCCTTATTTTGCACCACCCAGGAATATGTTTCACGCTTGTGTTGCTCCCCAACTCTCTTTATATTTGAATGTGGCTCATTGGTTAAAAACGTTGGGGACCCCTATGTCCCACTAGGGCAATCTTCCCTATGTGGAGTCCATGTGTATATAGTTATATGTTTTCGGTTGAACCTGAAAAGCCTCTTTTTTCCCTAGGATGCATGGATGCAAATTATAAAAACACAAATTAGACATTTGAGTAGGGATGCACCGTATCCAGGATTCGGCCTTTTTCAGCAGGATTCAGATTTGACCGAATACTTCTACCCAGCCGAACCGAATCCGAATCCTAATTTGCATATGCATATTAGGGGCGGGGAGGGAAAGTGTGTGACTTTTATCACTAAACAAAGAAATAAAAAACGTTTCCCCTTCCCACCCCTAATTTGCATATGCAAATTAGGATTTGGATTCGGTTCGGTATTCGGCCAAATCTTTCTAAGTATTTGGGGGTTCGGCCGAATCCAAAATAGTGGATTCGGTGCATCCCTACATTTGAGTATTCTTCGTTATCAAACTTTAAAGATTCCTGTAAATAATCTGTTAAAGATGACAATTACCGACACATCTCTATTACTGTGCACTGATCCCAACCCCCTCTTCTTTTAGAGTGTAAGCTCTTTTGGACAGGGCCCTCTTCCCCTCTTGTAATTCTGTATGTTCAATTTAGGGATGCATCAGGATCCAGGATTCGGCCTTTTCCAGTAGGATTCAGATTCGGCCGAATCCTTGCGTCTGGCCGAACTGAATCCTAATATGTAAATTAGGTGTGGGAAGGGAAATCACGTCACTTTTCGTTTTAAAACAAGGAAGTAAAACATTCTTTTTCATTTCCTGCCTCTAATTTGCATATGCAAAATAGGATTCGGGTTCGGTTCAGTATTCGGCTGAATCTTTCATGAAGGATTCGGCCGAATCCCAAATAGTGGATTTGGTGCATCCCTAGTGCAATATATAAATGCATTTATTATACAGTGCTGCTGGCGCTTTATAAATACATGTTATTAATAATAATGATAATAACAACCTACCAGTGATAATTTGCTCTCTGATTACTGGAAGCCATAGTCACAAATACCTCACCTGCTCAAGAATTCCCAGGCTTTGACATTTGCAGCCCTAAATAAGTTCTGGTGAACAAATGATTTGATAAGCCCTATAATTAGCTAACTGGCCTCTCCGTGTGCATTAATAGCATTTTATAGGATTGGAGAATACAAACACACTTGGAAAGGATATGAATGGTGTTGAGGAAACGATTTACACATAACGGCTGAAAAGATTTCATACCATTGCGGGGTTAAGTCTGCGACAGGTTCAGATCATGAGAAAGGAATGACAAATAAAAGACTTTGCATAAGTGGATATTGCTGTGGGCCACCCAATCACTACCTAGATCCATTCATACTGAGCGGCTGCACAGGGATACTATTATTTACATTTCATTTACTGTTTAATACTAATACTATTTAATACCATTACAGCTGGGGCTGATCCATGGTTTCAATGTAAGAGCACTGCAAGAGTCTTGTTTTAAATGGAAATAAGCCTGGAATGTCCATGAAATTAATTATGAGAGCTTAACTGTGCACAAGACATTCATCCTTGAATATCTGCATTTGTGGCAGCAGGATAACATTTCTCAAGTCCCTCCCAGGACTCAAAATAATCTTTGTCCACCAAGAGTTCATAAGAATTAATAGCAGCGGTGATTATTGATGTGACCTTGTCTTTTCCTTGCCACTATTAAAGGGGAACTATAAAATCTAGACATCTGGACCCCAAATCCAGTCCCCTTGCCTGAGTCAGACATGTTCTCAGCTGAACTAAGTGCAAAGTTCATAGAGGGTAACACTTCCCAGCTTTCCACTGATGCAAGAGCTGGGAACGGTTATGCTGCTCATGTCTCTAATCCCTCTTATTAGCAAGAAAAACATTTTACTCACTTAAGTATTTTGCCAGCTGTGGGCTGTTCCTCGCCCCAGTAATGCAGATCCAAGCCAAAAGGTACGGCAGGTGCTTGGGATAAGTCTGTCTCCTGTTTGGGGCACTTACTGTTGGGCTCTCCCGAATCCCTGCAGAAAAGGGAAGAGAATGAGTCTATAGGCGATTGCTTTCAATAAACACATTTAGAACTGTATTTTAAAGGAGAAGGAAAGTCTTCTTGCACTTGGGGGTGACAAAAATTAGGCATCCCCAAGTGATTGCATTTACTTACCTGAAACCCCAGGCCGGTGCTCCTATCAGCAGAAAACTGGGTTATTCCAGTGAGAACACGGAGCAGTCTTCTTCCGGCTTCCTCTTTCTTCGCACGGCTGCGCATGAACAGTAGAGTGAAAAGCCGAACTTTAGCTAAAAAGTCGCCTATTTGGTTCAACTAGGCATGCGTCTGCCCCGGGAAATTTGAAGAAAGAAGAAGAAGTCTGAAGAAGATCGCTCCATGGTGCTCACTGATATAACTTCGGGCCGGTGCAGTTTTCTGCTGATAGGAGCACCGGTCCGGGGTTTTAGGCAAATGCAAGAAGAATTTCCTCCTCCTTTAAGACACAAAATAATGTTTTTGTTTGGAAGACCAAACAGACGTATAAAAAGCAGCAAATATTATATTGAATTCTTTTTGAGGCAAAATGTTAATTTGTGCTCTAAAGAAGAAACAATACGAAACTCAAACTGTACCTGGAGCTTTCAGGTAAGGCTTTTGCAGTTTTTTCTTTTATGGTTTTGAGTGTGGCAGTGGCACAAGTGGGGTCCAACTCGTTGTCATTCCTCTTCCTGAGTGGAGGAACTTGAGGTTTTTTTACTTCTGTTTTCTTCATGGGCCGTTTAGAAGTCGACGGCTCTAGTCCTGTTAATAAAGAGAAGAGACTTTACTTCATGGTGGCTACTTACAGCAGATAAACCCATCACTAGTATAGTAAGTTAGGTTGAAAAAAAGACAAAAGTCCATCAAGTTCAACCTTTTAACTCCATTTTAATCTGCCTAACTGCTACTTGATCCAGAGGAAGGCAAAAAAAAAAAAACCCATCTGAAGTCTCTCCAATTTGCCTCAGAGGGGGAAAAATTCCTTCCTGACTCCAAGATGCAATGGGACCAGTCCCTGGATCAACTTGTACTATGAGCTATCTCCCATATCCCTGTATTCCCAAGAACATGAACAAGTATTTTTAGTTGATGCTCTGTTAGAAGAAGGTCAGAAAAGGCTCATTTCACATGACGTTAGAGCCAATGAAAAAGACTTTGGAGGCCCCGTGCAAGATTGAGACTTAGCTCCTTTGTAAATCTTTCCAAAAACCTTTGAAATCCATTGCCACTAGGGTTTCCACCCCACTGGCAAAAATATTGCTTGATGCCAATATTATTAATATGGAAAAAAAAATACAAATATATTTTTTCTAGAAAAGATGGCAACCCTGCCACTGCCACTGCTCTGTGGATGATTACACCTTGACCTCACCAGTATCATCATTAAAGGGATACTGTCATGGGAAATTTTTTTTTTCAAAATGAATCCGTTAATAGTGCTGATCCAGCAGAATTCTGCACTGAAATCCATTTCTCAAAAGAGCAAACAGATTTTTTTTATATTCAATTTTCAAATCTGACATGGGGCTAGACATATTGTCAATTTCCCAGCTGCCCCTGGTCATGTGACTTGTGCCTGCACTTTAGGAGAGAAATGCTTTCTGGCAGGCTGCTGTTTTTCCTTCTCAATGTAACTGAATGTGTCTTAGTGAGACATGGGTTTTTACTATTGAGTGTTGTTCTTAGATCTACCAGGCAGTTGTTATCTTGTGTTAGGGAGCTGTTATCTGGTTACTTTCCCATTGTTCTTTTGTTTGGCTGCTGGGGGAGAAAAGGGAGGGGTAGATATCACTCCAACTTGCAGTACAGCAGTAAAGAGTGATTGAAGTTTATCAGAGCACAAGTCACATGACTTGGGGCAGCTGGGAAATTGACAATATGTCTAGCCCCATGTCAGATTTCAAAATTGAATATAAAAAAATCTGTTTACTCTTTTGAGAAATGGATTTCAGTGCAGAATTCTGCTGGAGCAGCACTATTAACTGATTCATTTTGAAAAAAAAAAAAAACATTTTTCCCATGACAGTATCCCTTTAAAGAAAACGAATGTAAATTCTTTGTTTATACCAAAAAACTTTAAAAAAAACTTCAATTAACATCTAAACACCAGCTTAATTTTTATGCCAGCCTATGCCAAAATGTTTTTCCACCTATTTAAATCCACTTTTCTAAATTTGACGTTTGTAATGAGCAAAATTGCATTCATAATGCCGGATCACTAATCTGAAGAATATCTGACAAACTGAAGTGAGGCTTTTGTTATTTTATATAAAGGGGTTGTTTAACTTTTAGTATGATGTAGATTATAAAAAGTACCAATAACAATACATCAGTAGCTTTACAGACCATTTGATTTATAGATGGGTCAGTGACCCTCATTTCAAAGCTGGAAAGAGTCAGACGGAAAAAGGCAAATAATTCAAAAACTAAAAAAAAATAATGAAGACCAATTGAATTGGTCCTTTACGTTAAACAAAAGTTAACTTAAAAGTGAACCACCCCTTTAATAATAATTTAATATCAAAATTTGTGAATGGGAGTTATTTTACTACTTTAACCGTGTTTAGACAGATGCCATTGGGGAGCTTATCATTTCTCAGCCAATGAAGAAACACCCGATTCCTTGCTGTGCCATTTAGATGAACAGAATCCAATTTTTTCTGCCTGTTGAAGGTTTTGAGTCTGAAAATTCTAATTTTTTTGCCTATCATTGTCTGCCATAAGTGCTGACAAGTGGTTTCGATCTAAATAGCGTTTCTCCACTGACATTCACCGATGCCGAAACATGACGTGCTATTGGCTTGATGCAAGTAAAACTATGATTGGTTGCTATGCGTCACTACTTGTTTCGTGAAGATCACCCCACTGTGGGACAGAAAGCTTGCACCACACACAAAAATAAGAGAAAGAACAACAAAAAATCCCTAGACTTCTTTGTGCTAGTATTTCCATCATTACTTGGGCGTGCTAGGGGTGCGTTTGGGTCCTGAGGAAGGATACCAAGTAATGAGTAAATTCTATAAAGAGATTATTTTTAATGTTCAACGTTAATCATAACACGGTCAAAGGGATTTCTTGTCTTTAATGCCTTAAATGACCAAATGGCACCTATTTGCTGGAAGCAATAAAACGGAGAGCGTTGAGGGAATCAATCGATGCAGGGAAATAGAGAGGCAGGGCTCTCGGCCGGGGAAGATAGGCCACTGAATGCTGACATTATTGATTTTAGCCACAACAGCTGGCCTGGTAATTAAAATGTAAATTTGAGAAAGAGATTATGTCCTGACAGAAATGGTGGGATTAAAATGGGAGATAAAAGCTCCTCCGTGAAAATGAAGTGAAAGGAGATAAAAGGAGACTATGGAGCGGGCTTATTCTTACCAGCTGTGTAAGCTTACGCTAAATTCTAAATATGTCTTCTCCACCATTATACCGTGACACGGAGAGGCAAAAAAGGAATATTACACCTCAAGTCTATTTGCTCTAATTAGTTTTTACAGATCAGATGCTTAATCTAGGTTTGCAGGTTTCCTGCTCCGGAATGAAAAACACATCTCTTCTGGAATCTGGAGGTGCCTATGTGCAGCATCCAAGCAGTCCATTAGGCAGCCGTAACAGATTTACTCTTTATGTAGAGAATGGTGTCTAATACTACACTCTTCTAATTAGTCTGAAGCATGCTACTAATTCAGACTTGAGAATGATACTCTCATTCTTAAATTTCCCTTCAAAAAGTCCAGCTAGCTATCACTCTAAAGGTGGGCATAGACGCACCTATAATATTGTACAAAACAAAATTTCGTGATATATTCGGTGCGTGTATGGTGGGAAAAGAGCCGACCAATATCGGCAGAAGACTTGGATATCGGTCGATCGGGCTGGACAGAAAATTTTGATTGGGTGCCTTTAAAGGCACCCAAACATCGGCCATTGTTAGTGCTGAATCGTCAGATAGAGGTAGAATTCTATTGTTTCTATCTGTATATCTGACGATTCAGCTCTACACGTGTGTATTGAAATGAACGATCTTTCTTGGAAACATCTTTTCCAAAAAAGATCGTAATTGTTTTGTCTATGGCCACCTTAACTTCTCTGCATTTCAAAGTTACCAAATGTATCCTCTTTACATCAAGGGGGTTATTTATTAAGGTTTGAGTTGTGTTTTCCATGAAAATTCTAATTTTTCAAGGTTATTTACTGGTTTTTGAAAAGAAAAAAAAAAACCCAGACATTTTTCGAGATTTATTATAACCTGACACGGGAAATAGCGAAAATACACCATCTAAAACCTGTCGAGGTCATGTAGGAGTCAATGGCAGAGGTCCTTTGAACAATTTGAAGTTGTTAATCGCCTGCATGATGTTTGAGTTTTTTTTCCCAAAAATTCGATCAATTCTATCGATTCCAATCGACAATTTGATCAATACGAGTTTACGGGTTTCTCAACTCGAACTCGCAGAATTGTGTTTTTTCTTAAATTAGAAACCATTCGAGGTATAAAAAAACTCTAAAATTCAACCTTAGATAAATAACCCCCCAAATGACATATTGTAAAACTATTTTGGAGTAATTATTTCTTAACTTTGTTATGAGTTCTCATCGGTTCGGCATTAATTGTGTTTTTACATGTGGCAGATTTACACAATGAGGCAATGGTGCTTCTGTATAGTTGTGCTCAAATGCGCGGGGGGGGGGGTAATAACTTTAGGCTGGTCATGCCTGAATAGATACAGTCGTCTGGCAAGGTTGGGCCACCCACAGGTTGATCTGATCATATGGCCCCCTGGGCCAAAGATAAGATCTCAATGGAGGGTCTATAAAGACACATCATGAGGCCAATACATGGGCCAAACAGTTGGCAACTGGATCTTGCCTGCTGATATTCCTATGATTTAGACAGACCATGCCCTAATTCAACTGTAGCCTTAAAGGAGACATATAAGATAACTAAAAAAAAAAAACAGACTTGTAGGCAGTTATGAATCATATATGGTGCTGATCTCACATTAGACTAAAAATTGATATTTGCTTTAAAAAGAGCCCCTTTATTGGAGCTCCCTATAGATCTGCTACTGTCCCTGTCAGTTTTTCAAATGAAGGGTGGGTGTGTCCTAACGGTTCTGCAAAAAGTACAGTAGGAGGGGGACAGCCAATCACAGCCCTGCAATCACACAAGCAAATACAGGCTTCAGTTCCCTATCAGTCAGCCTAGCTGCTTATTGGTTTCTATTCTACAGTGTAGTGTGCTGAGTGCCGCCGGCTTCCCTGCGCAGCCTGGGAAAGGAGGCAGCAACAACTGGAACTGATGGGCGGGACTAGTAGGGTTTTTACAGAAATATTTAAAAAATCAGCCTGAAACACTACATTTTTAAGCACAATCCTTCTATGTTTAGAAGAGTATAATGCACTGACACATTTCTGTTTTTCATACAAAAGGTCTTTATTTTGGTAGAGAATACCTCAGCCAAGATGAGACCTTCCACAGGTAAGTACTGTGTGTTCTGAGATGCTTCTCTGCCTCTCATCCATGAGAAATGCAGTTACAAATATGGAATCCGTAGCTGAGAACATTCACATTTTCAGTTGAATAAAACGTGGTTCAAGGATGAAGGCAGCCCTTGCTTGTACAGAATATAATAATTCCAATGCCCAGTGGTGCTCAGACGATGGTCGAAGATATGTGGGGGGTTCAGTAAAATACTTTCAAGTGATGAATTTATGAGTCTATTAGTCGCTGGGGCTGTGTAAACAACATCCTTAATCAGTGCCTCCGTAACTTCGCTTCTTCAAAATCCAATTACTTGTTTGTTTTAATCATGTTTTATACCCCTCTAATTACATGGCTAAAATAATCACTTCTCAGGCCCTGTATTGTACAAAAACGAATGTGCGCACCTCTCCGCTCTCGCTGATTAACGCTGGATTTTAGTTCACTTTTCAATTAATGGTAACGGGAGGTTTATCAAATGGTACTGCTTATACCCAGCATTAAATACTAAAAAGAGGAAAGTGCAATGGATAGTTTAAAGGCTCGCTAGAATCGCTAAAATGAAAAATGTTTATATTGGAGCTTGGAAAATATCTTCTGCTTAATAATGATTGGAAAAGAGATTTACTTTAGTCAATATTGCATTTGTATGGGGAGCAGAAGTCCTGTCCTTACTATGGCTGAGATTTAGCTGTATTTATATAGTGAATAAAGGACCCCAGCTTGTAAAATATAAGGATATTATTTAACAAGGAGTCCAGCCAAGTGTTTTTATACAGGTCATGGAACTCAGAGGTGACTTCTAGTATCTTCATATTTTGCAGCAGGGGCTACTTTATTTATTATAATACACACATTTCAGTGAGTCATGTGACATAAACAACATCACTAAGCTCCGATTATAACCAATGACATCACTAGGCTGCGTTTTTTAAAGGGATCCTGTCATCGGGAAAACATGTTTTTTCAAAACACATCAGTTAATAGTGCTATTCCAGCAGAATTCTGCACTGAAATCCATTTCTCAAAAGAGCAAACAGATTTTTCTATATTCAATTTTGAAATCTGACATGGGGCTAGACATATTGTTAATTTCCCAGCTGCCCCCAGTCATGTGACTTGTGCCTTCACTTTAGGAGAGAAATGCTTTCTGGCAGGCTGCTGTTCTTCCTTCTCAATGTAACTGAATGTGTCTCAGTGGGACATGGGTTTTTACTATTGAGTGTTGTTCTTAGATCTACCAGGCAGCTGTTATCTTGTGTTAGGGAGCTGTTATCTGGTTACCTTCCCATTGTTCTTTTGTTTGGGTGCTGGGGGGGGTAAAGGGAGGGGGTGATATCACTCCAACTTGCAGTACAGCAGTAAAGAGTGATTGAAGTTTATCAGAGCACAAGTCACATGACTTGGGGCAGCTGGGAAATTGACAAAATGTCTAGCCCCATGTCAGATTTCAAAACTGAATATAAAAAAACTGTTTGCTCTTTTGAGAAATGGATTTCAGCTCAAAATTCTGCTGGAACAGCACTATTAACCAATTCATTTTGAAAATATTGTTTTTTCCCATGACAGTATCCCTTTAAGGATATCATTTACAGGATATGCATGGCTCTTATGTATTATAACAGCATATTCCAACCGCAGTGCTCACAGATCCCATCTGAAACTCACTGTTCACATCACTATAGCATTGTTAGTCCCTAACAAAGTTTTCTTGACTCCTAAACTTGGCTTCTCACTAGCAGCTCAGAGAACACCAAGCATGTGCAGTGTCATTGACACTCAAAATATGGCATAACAAGATCCAAGATGGCAAGCTCCTGCGAACATCTTTAAATAACTACAGTAGATCATTACAGTTATAGGGCCCACCCCGCACTGATGTCACGAAAGGTCTGGGGCAAGAGCACGACTATAAATGGACACAGAAGTGTTAAGTCAGGGGCGGGGAGAGCGGAGGGACTGCTCAACCCGGAACCCGCCCTGGAGGCTTGATGCAGCAGCTGGGCCGAACCCGTCAACCCACAGGTCCCATGGGTTTTGGGCCGGCTCTCCCATCACTAATGCAGACGTAGTCACACATTCGCCGTTCTTGTACGGCAGGGGTCCCCAACCTTTTTTGGCCGGGGGATCAGTGGTCCAGGGGAGGGAGTCAGGGGGATGGGTTTCGGGAGGAGTCATGGCGTCCAATTCAATTCGGGTGCACCACGTTAATTGTCCCCTAGGCTCGGCGGCCCAGTTGAAGACTGGCTGCGGCCAGGCGATTGGGGACCCTTGTTGTACGGTATCCAACTGACTATTGCATGTGACTAATGGATGGATACAAGTATGGCCACCTTTAATTTGTTCTCTTTTCTTAGGCCAACGGCCCATTCAGATGGAGGTTTAAGAGACCTGCATCTCCACCATCTGCCAATGCACTGGCCAACATAATGCATCAACAGATGAACCAACCAGTATTTGTTGTACGTGGATACTCATCGGAATCATAAAAACAGTATGTGAATGGGCAGCTTTTGATTACGATAACTATTTTTAAAAAAGATTAACATCATTTGGAGCAGGCACAGCTGCATTAAAGAATTTAAGTAGCCCTTCATACCTGGTCATACTAAATAAGCAAGTCATTTCTATTGCAGCCGATGTTATGTGGATCTAATGTAGAATTAAGCAGTCAAAGGTCCATTATAAAGATAACGTCTGTTCAGGTTTGTCACTCAAACACTATCTGTAACAGAGGGAAGTGCTGTGCCTACAGTTTCATATTTCCATTTCTATAGATCACAACCTTTCATACTGTACTTTATCTTGCGATGTGTTTAATCCACTCGTCTGATTTAATCTCTAGAGTGCAAGTCAAACATCCGCAGCTTGAGGAGTTCTCCAAGAGCCGTGCACACGAGTGGTGGGGAAGGTGATGCAATAAGAACAAGACAATGAAATATGGGCTATGTAAGACTGAAAGGGGCGCCTGGGAATTTGCTTCCCTAACTCTTGCCCAAAGTAAAGGGGAGTCTAAAGGTTGACAAAGATGAATATGAAGGTGAATGCTCATCCTTGGTAGTGATTGCTGCAACTATATTTTTACATATGAGTCAATATTTGCTATGAGATAAAAGGATCTGATCAAATGTCCCACAAGGGGGGCCCTGAAAGCATACAGTTTAAATTCCTGTCATCTAGACATTTCAACAATATCATAGGGATATCGTAAGGGATACTGTCATGGGATTTTTTTTTTTCTTCAAAACACATCAACTAATAGTGCTGCTCCAGCAGAATTCTGCATTGAAATCCGTTTCTCAAAAGAGCAAACAGATTTTTTTATATTTAATGTTGAAATCTGACATGGGGCTCGACATATTGTCAGTTTTCCCAGCTGCCCCCAGTCATGTGACCTGTGCTCTGATAAATTTAAATCACTCTTTACTGGTGTACTGGAGTGATATCACCCCCTACCCTTCCCCCCAGCAGCCTAACAACAGAACAATGGGAAAGTAACTAGATAGCAGCTCCCTAACACAAGATAACAGCTGCCTGGTAGATCTAAGAACAGCACTCAATAGTAAAATCCATGTCCCACTGAGACACATTCAGTTACATCGAGTAGGAGAAACAACAGCCTGCCAGAAAGCAGTTCCATCCTAAAGTGCTGGTTCTTTCTAAAATCACATGACCAGGCAAATTGACTTGAGATGCACCTACACACCAATATTACAACTAAAAAAATACACTTGTTCAGGAATGAAATTTTATATTGTAGAGTGAATTATTTGCAGTGAAAACAGTGTAATTTAGAAATAAATATCCCCCAAACCCACACTTTTCACCCTACTCCACCATTTACAAGGAATCCATGCAGGTCTGGACTTGGAGTCAAAATGGGCCCTGGCATTTCAGGTACACAGAGGTCCAAACAGTCCCCCACCAGCCCACTAAATAATGACTTTCTATGGCATCTTAAAGCAGCCCCTCTGGCATTTGCCAGAACAGACAGATTGCCAAATCCAGGCCTGAATCCATGTAAATTTGTTTTTTTTTTTCTATGAGAAAAGAAACTTGGAAGTAAGTGACTGAGAAAGTATGTTACAAGCGGCAGAACAGTGATCAGCCAATGATCTCACCTCAGGTAGGAATGACTGCTAGGCACATGCTATTAGTTACTTTGAGGAACCAGGCAGCCCAATCACCAAATCATCATAACGGTAAAAACTAAACAAGAGCTGTGGCTCCTCTTAACTTACTCATCCACCGATGCACCATGCACTGGCCGATCAAATTTTCAAACCCCTGAGTCAACCAATATTCACGGTACAAAGATTTCAGCCGGGATTGTCCAGCCAACATACACACACCAAATACGGGACCAAACTATATCATCGGCACATGGGCATGCATAGATAAGACACCCTATACAGCTTGACCTAGGAAGATCTACAATCTCTATAGAGCTTAGCAGAAAGTCCTACAAAGCTCAGTCTGTAAGGTGGTCCTATATAAATCAGCCTATAAGGTGGTCCTACATAGCTCAGTCTGTAAGGTGCTCCTACATAGCTCAGTCTGTAAGGATGTCCTATATAAATCAGCCTATAAAGTGGTCCTATATAGCTCAGTCTGTAAGTTGGTCCTATATAGCTCAGTCTGTAAGATGGTCCAATATAGCTCAGTCTGTAAGATGGTCCTACATAGCTCAGTCTGTAAGGTGGTCCTACATAGCTCAGACTGTAAGTTGGTCCTATATAGCTCAGCCTGTCAGGTGGACACAGAAATCCTGAGGACAATTAAACACAAAAAAAAGTCCTACAAAGCTCAGTCTGTAAGGTGGTCCTATATAAATCAGCCTATAAGGTGGTCCTACATAGCTCAGTCTGTAAGGTGGTCCACATAGTTCAGTCTGTAAGGATGTCCTATATAAATCAGCCTATAAGGTGGTCCTACATAGCTCAGTCTGTAAGATGGTCCTATATAGCTCAGTCTGTAAGATGGTCCTACATAGCTCAGTCTGTAAGGTGGTCCTACATAGCTCAGACTTTAAGTTGGTCCTATATAGCTCAGCCTGTAAGGTGGACACAGAAATCCTGAGGACAATTAAACACAAAAAAAAAAGTTTTAAGCAATTGCCAGTTCTCTGTTCTCTCACCTTGCAAAATGAATTTCAAGGGAACTTGCCAACATGAACACAAAGGTGGGCAACTATAGTCAGCCAATCAGCTTTTATCACAGGGCATTTTGGCTGAATGAACAAAAACGTCTTTTGTTCTGGTTCCTGAACACTAAACACTGACACGTGGCCCAAGTGTGCAAATACAGTAGATTAGTTCAAACAAAGAACATTAACCAATTTAAAACCAAGCAACCCTTCAACAAGAGGTACAAATAAATATTCTTTCCAGTTACAATTCCATGAAATAATAATGCAGGGCGGCTATATGCAGATATCACCTTCTGGCTACCTTATATTATGCTATTTCCTTTTATAAAAGTGCCGCTCTTTCCCCCTCGCTTTCTCCTTTTCCCAGTTATCGTAGGGTGCCTCGTAATAATGTTTTATTCTTTTGTATATCCCCCGAGACCTCCTATAGAAAGTAATTGTGTGGGTGTCATCTCACCGTAGAACTGGATTTAATTAAACAGATTTACTGTGATCACAGCGCACCAAAAACCCATTTAATACAAAAGGCATTTAAAGCTGTATATTTTTCATCCGGGGGGAAAATAAATACCCTTTTATAAATATTCCTTTGTAGTCGACATAACAGCGGCAGGCTCTAAACTACGAGGCTACACGACTGAATGAAATAAGCCGGCAGCAGGCGTCTCTTCTTCTCCTACAAAGTATTTGTTTATCTAGGGCCAATCGCTGCTTCCCTATCTCTGTAATGACTTCCTCGCAGCAGTCAGAGAGATTACCCACACCACTGATCACTTTATTACTTCATAATGGCTGTTTATTTACTTTACTGCCGCAGTAACATGCAGGGATAAAGCTTTTCACAGCTGGGCAAACTCACCGTACTCTTCCCGAAGGTGGTCTGGAATGTGAGGCTCGTAACCTTCCTTCTCAGGCACCTCTTCAAACTCATCTTCATCATCATCATCATCACTAGCTGTCATCTGCACACAACAGACACACATAAAACAAACTTCCCAACTGTAAATACAAAGATATTATGCCATTTTTTACAGTCATTGCTATGGTCAATTTTATCAGAGACATCTCTTCCCTCTATAAACACACTACAGTATCCAAAACAGCAAATAACAATTTGTCTCATCATTTCTTCAAACTGCCATTCAGGCTGGTCCCCGTGTTTGGGTACCTCTGCCCTTTTCTAAAATAAAGGTTCCTGGGTCGGTTAGATGTTCCATGATGAAATAAAGGCCACAGGCCATGGACTCATTTGTAGGCCAAGGAAGTGTAAAATTGCTTCTAACAACGTAACATTATTAAAGTTCCAAAAAGTGTTACCGATCGTACCTCAAAAGGAAATGGGGAAACAATATATCTATCTATCTATCTATCTATCTAGTGTAGCGTTCTTTTTGAACAGATTCACACTTCAGTGCAAATGCATCCACACATTATCAGTGCTGTAAGATCCACCCAAAATCTAATGTGCAAGTGAATAAAATTCAAATATACTTTTACACCATCAAATCACTCAAAGAAGAAGCCTATTCGGCAAAACGCGTCAGCGGTGATGAAAGCAACACAGACATGCGCAGTAAGGACTGAGGAACGCAGCGGACATCTCAGCCACACTTCAAAAAGAGGTTTTGGTTTTAAAACTCGTTTTATAAAGGGAACATTGTGCGTTTAATATTTTTTACTATTAAAGAATCGTAAAACGCTTCCGCACATGCTATTCTTTATTGTCGAAAGGAGGAATCTTGGGAACAACAACATAATTTACAAGCAAAATATGATATAAACGTTTGTGAGTATATTCAACCACCAGACACACTGCCAGTTGGTGTGTGGGTATTTCCTTTTTTATTTCTTTTTTAGGAACACATTGTACTTATAGTAAAAGTATGTTTGAAATGTATTCACTTGCACATTAGATTTTGGGTGGATATTGCAGCACTGATAATGTGCGTATGCATGTGCACTGAAGTGTGAATCTGTTCAAAAAGAACGCTGCACTATATATATATATTTTCGTTTCCCCATTTCCTTTTGAGGTACGATCGGTAACACTTTATTTTGCGTTGGAGAGAACCTACACGTTACTGAACTTGGTCTGGGACTTTGGTATATTTGATTTTCGGAACATTATTAAACAGACAATACAATAGATCTAATACACAAAATCATGTGACACAGGTGATGTCACTAAGCTGAGATTTAAACTGATGACATCAATAAGCATTGCTCATTGTAAAATATAGGGATGCAACAAATCTCATATCATCCGAATCCAAGTGCTTGGCAGAAATGGTTCTGAATCCTAAACTTGTGTGACTTTAGAACACAAGACAGTCCGTTTTCCGTGATTCATTTTTGCTAATATTAACATATTAAAATTAGGGTTCCAAACTCAGGATTTTGCTAAATTCTTTGTCGAAGATTATTAAGGACATTGAAAGACAACCAGGAGCTCCATGGCCATATAAAGGCACGAGAGTCTACAGGTCAGGAAACCAGGTAACAGGGCTGCACTAAATACAGTAGAACCCCCATTTTCCATTTTTCAGTGGACCAGACAAAAATGGTGTAAAATCCAGGAAAATGTAAAATCATGGACATGTATTATGCATAATATATAGGTGGGACCACTAAATAATGTAAAATGCGGGAAAACTTAAAATAGGGTGATGTAAAATTGAGGTTCTACTGCACACTATTTTGGGATTCGACTAAACCCTCGAATACTTTGTGAAAGATTAGGCCGAATTCTAATTTGGCGGTTAAAACATTTTTTACTTCCTTGTTTGTGTGACGAAAAGTCACATGAATGTAAGGATTCGGCCAAATCCGAATCGTACTGAAAAAGGCAGAATCCTGGTTGAGTACCAAACTGAATCCTTGATTTGGAGCATATTTTATTTTACAGAAATACATCATATCTTATAATGTACACCTTTCAAAGATTTGTGTGTCAAATAGGGAGATTTTGGGTATTTTTGGAATTACCGCCATAGCCAGGGCCAGAAGTAGGGGTTGGCAGAGGAAGCATTTATCTAGGGTGCAGCCATGGAGTGGTGCCGCGCACATATCTGTTGCCTAGCCAGGGTTGGACTGGGCCAGCGGGACATCAGGATAAAACCCGGTGGGCTCGCCAGCCCACACCCACTCCCTGTACTGCCACTTACCTTCCTCCCTGATCCCAGTTCTCAATGCGTAGAAAACCACGCAGGCGTGCAGGGGCTAATGGGAGTTCTGGAGGGGGTTGTGGCTAGGTGGCCCGGGGGATGGTGTGGGGACCCCTAAGGCTGCAGGCCCAGTGTGCCCCCAGTCCGACTCTGTACCTAGCCCTAGTCTGGGTCCCTGTCCCTTCAACGCGAACCTCTTCCCCCACACCAGTCATCGGCGCATGCCGGGGGGAGCAAGAGGATGGGCTGCCAAGGGTGATGGTTTATCCCACCACTGAGCGGTGGACTCTCCAACACCTTATAACCTGTAAAGCATTTACCCTGCATCTGAGCGCTGATCCAGGCAAAGGAGATGTTGTAATATCAAAATCGGCTTTTATTCAAGCACACATATTCAAGTTACAGCAGTGGGGTGCAAACTTAACGCGTTTCGTGCCTGTGATCTTGGCACTTACTCAGAGGTAGAGAAGGGACCGGATCTTGCGAGAGCAGCAATCACAGGGGGATACGTGTTTGGGAGAGCTCCGCAACGGCCACGCTAAGACTCGCTGAATGCAAAGACCTTATAACCTGTGCCTGGGTTACCCATGTGCCACACCTCAGGCTCCAACAATCTGCAGTCCTTTAGCAGTCATTTAAGAACAAAGTGGTACTGATTAGTGATGTGCCGGTCAAGAAATTCCCGACCCACCCATAACCCGCCCTCTCCCAATCCACACTGGGCCCGCGGTTTCCCCTCTATTTATAGCTTGTGCCCACCCCATATTGACGTCATGAAAGGGGTGGGGGCAGTGCTAGTCTCTAAATTTAGGGGCTGGAAGACGGCAGTCCTAGGTCGTGGATGGGGAGAACAGTAGAAGAGCTCTTCCTGGACCCTCCCATGACCCAAAGATTAAGTGCAGGAGCCGGCCCAACCCTGCCCTTCCCGCGGGTTTGGGGCCGACCCGCACATCACTAGTACTGATAACTATCGTGCCACACTCATCCGAATGTGACGGCATCTTGCCTTTCTACAACTGTAGCCCTTGCAAGTAAAGGGAATATTATCAGGCAGTTTGTGTAGTTGTACAATGTATACAACATGTCTTATTTTAGATATTTGACGGAAAATAAACGCGGACACATACGTACGTTTATAGCGATTGACTGAAAGGTTGGGTTCTCTCATATCTTTGTCTCCTTTAATAGGAAGAAGCAGAAGATCAACGCTGAGGCTGATAATCAGATGCAAATTCATTTTGTTTAGGTACAATGCATGACCGCTGCATTTAGACACTATGGGGCCCATCAATCACGGGAAACTGTAATTTTTGTTATCAGTCTAACACTAATCAAAAGGGAAACCCTGCCACTATCGCTGACCTGTGAAACGTCCCAATTATAGTCTTGGAAATGACAGCGGCACTTAACTTCCTCGCCGGGTAAATGACGACCATCAATCAAGTTTGAATAACAATGAGCCGCGGAGCTGAAAATTATTTTTTGTATAAGAAAAATCTCCCCGGGAATTTATGAAAGGTGAAAAGCAACCCAAGGTTTTAGGGGGCGTTATGGCTGCGGGCGACAGCGGTGCATATCAAACACTAAACTGAATTTATGGGTTTTAATTTCCTAAAAAGGTAGATGTGAGTTGGGAGCTACAATGCATAACATATAGTGCCAGGCTTTGAATATGGGGGTCATTTTCATAAAAAACATTATGATTAGTCTACGTACCTTTAATGCTTCAAGGAGGGAATGCAAATCCACAAACACAAGCCGTGCACCTTGGAGCTGACCTCTGAGGCACAGAACTGGGGGTACATGCTGTGATTCAGGGTGTTTTGTTGCCCCAAATCCCCCCAATCAGATGCAAATGTGCCCCCGACTGTAGGGACTATAAACCAACTAATTAGCGGGGAGATGAAATGCCCCAGAACTGCTGCGTGTGCCAGTACCACAATAGATTTATACCGTACAACCAGATTGTATCAATACACAGGGCTTAGTTACTCTAACAGAGGCTTAGGATTCAATAACATTGTTGTTATGTCGGCATAGTTTTATGGCAAATCTCCGAATAGGCTATAAGCAAATGTAAGGGTTTATTGCTGCGGGATGATACATTGTACAGAAGACTACACTATGCCGGCATTTCTCTCTGTGCTCAGGCACAAAAATGTTTTGACCATGCTCACTTTGTAGTCACACCACTAAGAGCATATTAACCCCAGATGTGTCAGTATAATCACTACATAAAATGTATATAAGGCATATTAAAACAAGACAAGCCAGTAAGATCACTGCAGAAATGGCCATTCCACAATAGAATGCATGGCCTAGAAGCACTCCATTAACACCAGACAAGCCAGTGAGATCACTGCAGAAATGGTCATTCCACAGTGGACAAACCTCTGTCTTGGTTTTTTTTTTCCCCCACGAGTTGCAGGGAGCAGAGAGTTGACCAAGAAAAACTAAAGACGAGCTGGGCAATGTAGGAAATTCAAACTACAATCTGGAACCCCTGTGCTTTGAAAATTGAGACTGTCCCATGAAAAGCAGGACTGTTGGGAGGTATGGGCTGGCCCTACTGCTCCTATTTCTCTGTATGGGGTTTCCCATTAATAACCACTTGGAAGTAGCCATGACCTTTATTAGAACAGGTGACACTCCTAATTTCCCTGATCCACTCAGAGGGCTATGACAAGGTGATGGTACAAGTATAGGATCCATTACCCGGAAACCCTTTATCCAGAAAGCTCCGAATTATGGAAAGGACATCTCCCATAGACTCCATTTTATCCCAATAATCCAATTGTTTTTTAAAATGATTTCCCTTTTCTGTGTAATAATAAAACAGTAGCTTGTACTTGATCCCAACTAAGATATAATTAATCCTTATTGGAAGCAAAACCAGCCTATTGGGTTTATTTAATATTTACATGGTTTTTTAGTAGACTTAAGGTATGAAGATCCAAATTATGTAGAGATCCATTATCTGGAATACCCCAGGCCCCGAGTATTCTGGATAACAGGTCCTATACCTGTAATAGAACAATGTGTGGGGCTTGTACAAGAAGAAAACATCAAGCTGCATATTTGTACAGGTTTGTGAAGGTAATGCTAGAGGAAATAATTATACATTTAAATCGTACAATTTCTATTACACAGATGGAGTATTAAAATGTGCCCATGTCCAATGTTGAGATGCAGTGTCTTTTTAGGGATGCACTGAATCCAGGATTAGGCCGAATCCTTGTGCCTGGCCAAAATGAATGTTTTGACCATGCCCACTTTGTAGCCGCAGCCCTAAGAGCATATTAACCCCAGACGTATCAGTATAATCACTACATAAAATGGATATAAGGCATAAACACCAGACAAGCCAGTAAGATCACTGCAGAAATGGCCATTCCACAATAGAATGCATGGCTAATGATCACTCCATTAACACCGGACAAGCCAGTAAGATCACTGCAGAAATGGCAAAAACGGTGAATGCGGCTCTCTTTTTCCCTTCCCATCTCTAATTTGCATATGCAAATTAGGGTTCAGTTCGGTATTCAACCGAATCCTAAAACAGTGGATTTAGTGCATCCCTAGTCTTTCTGCAGCACGTCCTGCTTAAGCTCCCCATAGACGCGATGATTCTTCTTGACGAACGACCGATTTTAGGGAAGCTCGACCAATCCTTCGAAATTATCGTGCGGTTAGTGGGATTCGAACGATCGTTCTAAGAAAATTGTGGTCTCACGATCAGGATCTGATCTTTTAAAAATCTCAACATCTATGGCCAGCTTAACTGTCCAGTTGTGCAGATATCTAACTCTACTTTATCTACCATAGACCGAATTCTGCAAAGTCTACATTTGTGGGTTCAGGAGACGGCAATTCAGATGCCAATAAAAGCTGCTTGCTTGACTTGCCTGCCTTATAAATATCTATTAGGCAGGTAAGAATTTCCCATCAGGCAAGGACTACAATGGTGCAATGATTCAATCCTCTCCTGATGGATCTCTTTAGAGCCTTTATTAAGATCCCAGGTAGAGTCCTATGCAGAACTAATTTGTTAAACCTGAGCCCGACCCGTGACCCGCAACCGGACCAGCAACCCGCATACTTACCCACTTGAACCTGCTACCCGAACCGCAAGTACCTTATCCTTAACCCCATCCGCAACCCACTGACCATCAAGAAACAGGAAGTGTTGTCATTGTAAACCGGAAATTACATCATTAGAAGTAGGCGTGATCAGAAAATAAGGAGTAAAACAGGAAGTGCTGTGATTGTAAACCGGAATTGACATCAGTAGAAGTAAGGGTGATCAGAAAAAAAGACCCGCAAACCTGGAGAACCGCTGACCCGCCTCTATAACCGCTCCTGAAACTTCTAGCTGCAACCCGCAGTGTACCGCAGGCTTTTGCGGGTAACCGGGTATCCGACACGCTGCAGGACTCTAATCCCAGGTAAAGATCAATAGTTTGATCTCCTCACCCAACAAGAGTATGCCCGACTTTATTCTCCCTTCTTTCATTATAAAATCTTCATCATTCTTCATTCATAATTCTTCATTATGAAAAGTACATTGGTGCATTGCTTTGCCCAAACAGCTCTCACATCTGCCGACTGTTACACAGGGCGATCGCTTGGTGGTTTTTAGAAATTTTGGGTTCAGACAAATTCTTTTACTTACTCAGGCCCCCACCGCTGTCAGCTTAAATTAAAAGACAAAACTTTTTCCGAACAAGCGTTCAACCCCACTACATCTTGTGCCTGTTGTGGGCTTGCCCAGAACATTCCTTTTCGACTGAGTCGCTACATGGCAGGATGATAAATAAGCACACGCAGAATCCATGATGGGCATCGGCGTAAACGTGAGATTATCATAGAATGGCTGAGCCAGACAGGGAGCGTTCTGCACCCATTCACTTGCTAACAAGCAGCACTTCCATGAGAAAGGGAATTTACTAACAAGAATGCTGAGCGACAGAGTGTCTAGACACTTACTTACAAACTGCTTCACACTCGTGTTTCGCTTGCGAAGAAAAAAAAAAAAACACGTGTGCTTGGAAAAGAAAGAAAATAATCAGTTTTAAATCCATTCATATATTCTTATTTATATTCAAATTAAAAAAAAAAAAGTTTTCTCTGCCTAAGGGTGGGTGTCCCAGTAAGTAATAAACCATGGAAAAAGCAAGGTAAGGGATCCCTTATCCCCATCTCCCATAAAGTCCTTTTTAAGCAAATCATTGTTAAAAATGATTTCCTTTAATAATAAAACAGTAGATTGGACTTGATGGTAACTAAGCTGCATCAATCCATATTGGTGGCAAAACAATCCTATTGAGTTTATTTAATGTTTCAGTGATTTTTAGCCGACTTTAAGGGGAAACTATTGAGAAAACGAAAATGTAATATAAGCTTCATCATAATGAAATAAGAAACGTTCTAGGTATAATCAATTAAAAATTAGGGATGCACCGAATCCACTGTTTTGGATTCGGCCGAATTACCGAACCCTTTGCGAAAGATTTGGCCAAATACTGATCCGAATTCTAATTTGCATATGCAAATTAGGGGTGGGACGGTGAAAACTTTTTTTTACTTCCTTGTCTTGTGAGTATTTCAATGAATATCTGACCCCCAACTGCTGCATGAAGACAGAATGAAGAGAAACAGATGCGGGAGGGATAGTGAACATAAACTTGATTATTTTAGAAACACTACAGAATATTTAATTGATTGCACAGGTATGGAATCCATTACCCGGAAACCCGCTATACAGAAAGTTCCGAATTACAGAAAGGCTGTCTCTTATAGACTTTATTATAATTAAAGGAACAGTTCAGTGTGAAAATAAAAACTGGGTAAATAGATAGGCTGTGCAAAATAAAAAAAAATTCTAATATAGTTAGTAATGTAACACTACTTCCTGCTTTTCAGCTCTCTAACTCTGAGTTAGTCAGCAACTTGAAGGGGGGCCACATGGAACATAACTGTTCAGTGAGTTTGCAATTGATCCTCAGCATTCAGCTCAGATTCAAAAGCAACAGATATGACCCATGTGGCCCCCCCTCAAGTCTCTGATTGGTTACTGCCTGGTAACCAGGGTAACCAGTCAGCGTAAACCAAGAGAGCTGAAAAGCAGGAAGTAGTGTTCTGGCTATTATGTTAGACATCCAGTCACTCCAGCCTTTATACATTACATTTTTGGCCAACTAACTATATTAGAAACATTTTTTATTTTGCATAGCCTATCTATTTACTAGGTATGCACCGAATACACTATTTTGGATTCGGCCGAACACCCGAATCCTTCGCGAAAGATTCGGCTGAATACTGAACCGAATCTGAAACCTAATTTGCATATGCTAATTAGGGGTGGGAATGGGAAAACATTTTGTTACTTCCTTGTTTTGTGACAAGTAGTCACGAGATTTCCCTCCCTGCCCCTAATTTGCATATGCAAATTAGGATTCGGATTTGGTTCGGCTGGGCAGAAGGATTAGGCCGAATCCGAATCCTGCTGAAAAAATCCTGGATTCGGTGCATCCCTACTATTTACCCAGTTTTTATTTTTACACTGAACAATTCCTTTAAATAATCCATGTCTTTAAAAATAATTTCCTTTTTCTCTGTAATAATAAAACAGTAACTTGTACTTGATCCCAACTAAGATATATTTAATCCTTATTGGAAACAAAAAACAGCCTATTGGGTTTATTTAATATTTACATAATTCTTTAGTAGACTTAAGGTATGAAGATCCAAACTACAGAAATATCTGGAAAACTCCAGGTCCCAAGCATTTTGGATAACAGGTCCCGTACTTGTATTAACATTTTAAAGATTTTGCATTACAACAATCTTTTACCATGTCTTAATAATTAATCCTTATTGGAAGCAAAACCAGCCTATTGGCTTTATTTAATATTTACATAATTTTTTAGTAGACTTAAGATATGAAGATCCAAATTAGGGAAAGATCCGTTATCTGGAAAACCCCAGGTCCCGAGCATTCTAGATTACAGGTCCCATACCTGTATTTAGAAAGTTTCTTATTTCAGTATGATGAAGCTTATATTAAATTTTAATTTTGGCCATAGTTCCCCTTTGGATCCAAATGATATTGATCCTATACATACGGCTATAGACGCAGCCAGTAATAAAGTTGCACATTAAAGGCTGTAAACGGACGCTCAAAAAATTTAAGCTGGACAGAGAAATAAAAAAAAAACTGTAAATATTACGAGACAATAAAGGAGAAAAGGCATTTGCGTATTTTATTGCCCCAAGCCGCTAATATCACTGACACAGTAAATAAGTGTTATTATTGGCGTGATTATCCCCAATATAAGAATGGTAATTAGAAGCCCCGGCGGAGTGCGGTGGTGAGGCTCATGCGACGAGCGCGGTGGAGCCGCCATATAAACAAGCTTAGAAAAATTATAAATTTAACCATTTTGGACACTGATCGTGCACTTTGTTAAGCGAAATTAAAAAAACGACTGGGGGACTGGCAATTAAACAGGGCCATAAAAAAGCATAAAAACATAGAATCTCATCAGCTGACTGCGCTGGAGAAAGTGATTTGAACTAATTATTCTTGCAGGAACGGTCGGCGGAACTAGATGAGATAAAGTGGAGCTGCTGCTGCTGCTGCAAACTCCTACTATTAAATACACTTCCCAATTAATTTCCTCCGCTATCTCCAGCTCTATCCACAACAACAAAACATCTTTATGTCCATCCCGCTCCCTCTGCTTTGCTGCAAATAAATAAGGAAAGGCAGTGGAAGGCGGTGGGGCAGGCACGTGAACTCTAAACTTCATTTGTCTTTCAGCCGGCTTGATGGCTGTGCATTTAAAAACCCATTCCGTCTTATAAAGTAAAAATTAAATGTACTCAGCTGTGATGGTCACCATTGCATCTGCTATTTATATGCTAATCCCCTCCACGGGAAGGCCTTACAAATTATTCTGCCATGCCAATATCTCATGTGCATCAGCCACGGCCTGTGGGCGCCTTCTTAAAGGAGAATCCTCGCAGGATGTTTGCCGCAGTCTTAAAGGGATTCTGTCATGATTTTTATGATGTCGTTTTTATTTCTAAATGACACTGTTTACACTGCAAATAATTCACTCTACAATATAAAATGTCATTCCTGAACCAGCAAGTGTATTTTAGTTGTAATATTGGTGTGTAGGTGCATATCAGGTCATTTTGCCTGGTCATGTGCTTTCAGAAAGAGCCAGCACTTTAGGATGGAACTGCTTTCTGGCAGGCTGTTGTTTCTCCTACTCAATGTAACTGAATGTGTCTCAGTGGGACCTGGATTTTACTATTTCGTGTTGTTCTTAGATCTGCCAGGTAGCTGTTATCTTGTGTTAGGGAGCTGCTATCTTGTTACCTTCCCATTGTTTTTTTGTTTGGCTGCTGGGGTGGAAAGGGAGGGGGTGATATCAGTCCAACTTCCAGTACAGCAGTAAAGAGTGAGTGAAGTTTATCAGAGCACAAGTCACATGACTGGGGGCAGCTGGGAAACTGACGATGTGTCTAGCCCCATGTCAGATTTCAAAATTAAATATAAAAAATCTGTTTGCTCTTTTAAAAAATGGATTTCAGTAAAAAATTCTGCTGGAGCTGATGCGTTTTGAAAAGAAAATTTTTTTTTTTTCCCATGACAGTATCCCTTTAAAGAGAAAATAGGCCCCATCAATTAGAAGGGTGTGTATAGGGGAATGCCTTGTAGCTTAATAGGTGCAATTGGGTGAAATTCAGAACAGAAGGTGAGAGGGTGGAACGCAACTATTCTGAAGTGCATGCCAACACTTATATCTTCATTGAATTGGATTTTTTCAGGCAACAATGGCCCTGCCAGTGCACTTGCAGTCATAAATGACCCCTGTATATTATATTGCATGTCAGACAATATGGACAGACTACAGTATAGCTTTCTACAAAGAGCTTTTAGCTGTGCCGTGCAATATGGCAGCTCATACTCACATGCATAAATGCACTGGGCAAGTACCCAGTTAAAGGGCGAGAGATGACAAAAGATGAAAATACAGAAAAAATAAATGTTCAGTGTTGAGAAGTTAGCTCTAATTCATTTATTTTTAAAACAACTTTGGTTTGTATGGTAGGGCTTTTGGAGTGCTCAACCCTTTTGGTATACAACCATATGGATGACCCTCACCTGCCCATAAGTCTTACATTCAATGTAGAGAAGAACCAATAACACACTGACTGAAGTGAAAAATAAGTGAATTTGTTATTTAGCCCATGTAATAATAAAATAACGGCCCTAGTACATGGGCTAAATAATCAATGAATTCAATTTTTTTTTCACTTCAGTCAGTGTGCTATTGGGATTTAAAATAGGCCCTGGCATTTCAAGTTAGCGGTGCACGGAATCCAGGATTCGGTTCGGCCTTTTTCAGCAGGATTTGGACGAATCCTTCTGCACAGCCGACCCACATCCTAATTTGCATATGCAAATTAGGGGTGGGGAGGGAAATTGCGTGACTTTTTATCACAAAACAAGGAGGCAAAAAATGTTTTCCCCTTCTCACCCCTAATTTGCATATACAAATTAGGATTCAGTATTGACTTCTCTGATATCTTCAACCCTGACCATAGCCTGCCTGTTTAACTCCAAACTCTCCAATTCTGACCTTTTGCCTGTCCACCGACTATTCTACGCTCTCCAATCCTGATTCCGGCCTGTCTGACCATTCTATCTGCTTGTGCTGACCCGACCTGCCTATTCCACGCGGTGTTGTCTGGCCTGCCCTCCTGTGGTATTCTTCCATTCCAGTATCCTGGTGAGACGATCGTGCCCGTTTGCTCGTCCAGAACCGTTAAGCTTAGCTCCTCTCTCAATTAAAACCTGGCGCCATCTGATTAGCCGAGGGCTCCTCCCGAGGTGAAAGGCGGCGGTTAAAGGCAGAAGTGAGAGCCGAGACCAGGGAGCTTAGCTTGGGTTCTGGATATAGGGTGCCGAACGTGACAGAATCTTTCGCAAAGGATTCGGGGGTTCGGCTGAATCTAAAATAGTGGATTAGGTGCATCCCTATTTCAAGTACATAGAGGCATAACCAGTCCCCCACCAGCCCATCTATGGCACCTTACAACAACCCTTCTGGCATTTGCCAGAACTCACAGATTGCCAATCTGGGGCCTGCCTCCAGTACAACCCTAGGCTTGTCCACAATCTATTCCAACACCACTTATTTTCCAGCAAGCCACACCCCTTTTGTGATATGGAAATCGTCACTGGAAGGTATGGAATACACATTACCCAAAGTTTCACCAAATACAATAAACTGGGTGGAGCTACGTACAGACAAACCATAAAAGATGGCTGCACGCAGGAGACGTGATAGAGTACTGTGCAGAACCAATTTTTAAAACCCGAACCGGACCCGCACCCCGCATTCTTACCCGATTCGACCCGCTACCTGGCTTGACCCGCTGACCATCAAGAAACAGGAGGTGTTGTCATTGTAAATCGGAAGTGACATCATTAGAAGTAGGCGTGGTCAGAATAAAACGATTTTAAAACATACATAAAGTAGTAAAACTCGCTATTGAGAAGACCCTCAGAACTGCGGATCCGCATCTATACCCGCACCCCGAAAGTTCTACCCACAACCCGCAGGTTACCCACTTTTTTGCAGGCAACCCACAGGTACCCACTGGGAACTGACCCCCTGTAGGACTCTAACATGTGACATTTGCAGGGAGTTGCATAGCTAGTGGTTACTGGGCCTTACAGCGATATCTTTCTAGGACTCCCTACATCTTGGGGCAGCTGTTACATATACAGTACATATATGTATATATATTTGGGGACCCCTGCAGCTGCTGGATCTACCATCTCTATTCTTTCCCTCTTGTTTGCAGGGAAGAAGGATTTCAAATGCAGCGTTGTAAACTCTACGCCAAAATGTTTTAATTGCCGGGTGAGAAAATAATTTGTAAGCGATTAAATGTTATTATTTACAGAGCAATAAATGTTGTGCTTGGAACGGCTTTAGCAATATAACAAAAAAGCTTTGCTGCTGAGGCCGTATCTGTTATTTATCTGAAATTATATTAAATTAGGGGTTCAATTATAATAAATTAGGGTGCACCTGTGTAAATGTGTGGGAAAACTTCATTCGTATGTGGACCGGGGGGAGGTTTTGCAGTCTGGGCATCTATGTTATAGCGGTATCTTGACACGCTAACAGTTTTTTTTTAGTCGTTATCGAATGACCAATTCTAAGCAACTTTTCAATTGGTCTTTATTTTTTTATAGTTTTTGAATGATTTGCCTTCTTATTCTGTGACTCTTTCCGACTGGAAGGTCACTGACCCCCATCTACAAAACAAAAGCTGTGTAAGGCTACAAATGTATTGCTGTTGCTACTTTTTATTTCTCATCTTTCTATTTGGGCCCACGTCTATTCATATTCCATTCTCTTATTCAAATCAGTGCATGTTGCTAGGTTAATTTGGACCCTAGCAACCATATTGCTGAAACTGCAAACTGGAGAGCTGCTGACTAAAACGCAAAATAACTCAAAAACCACAAATAATAAAAAACAAAAACCAATTGCAAACTGTCTCAGAATATCACTCTCTACATCATACTAAAAGTGATTTTAAAGGTGAACAACCTCTTTAATCGTTGTAAATGGATTTAAGGTATGGAATCTGTTATCCATTAACACGTTATCCAGAAAAGCCCCAAATTACAGGAAGGCCGTCTCCCATAGACTCCAATCTAAACAAACATATAAAATGTTTAAAAATGATTTCCTTTTTCTCTGTAATAATAAAACAGTAGCTTGTGCTTGATCCCGACTAAGATATAATTTTATTTATGAATCCTTATTGGAGCCAAAACAATCCTACTGGGTTTATTTAATGTTGGAATTTTTAGTAGATAAAGTACAATGATTCAATTTACAGAAAGCCCAGGCCCTGAGCATTCTGGATACCAGGTCCCATACCTGTATAATAATATTCTTTTTCCATACAAGATAAACACAAATTTGCTGTTGCACTTGTCTCACATTTAGAGGTCACAGCATCACAACTGGAGAAAGTCTGTCTGTTAGGATATAACCTGCGATCAGTGCAGAAGCTGCATGTGCTGTGCACTCCCTCTAGTGGCCAAAAAACAAAATTACCACGACAGTTTATAGAACCACTGTAAAATCAGATTTTATGTTATAAGGGTGATTTATTTTTTGTATATTATAGAATGGCCAGTTCTGGCAACTTTTCAATTTGTCTTCATTGTGGTTTTTTAATTGTTTGCTTTTTTCTTCTGATTCCACCTTTGAAATGGGGGTCACTGACCCCATCTAAAAAACAAATGCAAATTACAGGTTTGAATCTCCAGACTATTGTATTCCCAGTCTAGCAATCACTAGGGCTCTCCTCTGCCCGTATAAAAGACACTATTCAGGATTGGATCGAGCTAGGAAGAAGACAGTAGGCGAAACGCGTTAACCGTGTTTTGAGATTTGCAGAAGCGCGCTGCGAACATGCGCAGTGGATTGTAAAGGACGTTGAGGAACCGGCAGCAATATACGGAGGCTTTTACATTGATTTTACATGCGGTTTTACAGAGAACGTCTTAAGGATAAAAGAAGATCGCAAGCGGAGTGGACCGCTTATTATATTCAATGTCTGCATTAACTCTCATGTCTTGCGAGTATAATATACCACCAGGATTATTGTGCGCCTAAAAGTTTAATTTCCACTTTACTACAACTATATGCCATCTGCGGCACTGTAGAATTCACTGTGATTTAAAGTGTGGGTTTTACTAAGTTAGAATTTTATTTCTTATTTTATTTCTTATTTTTTTTCATCTTTATTTTTTATTTTTTCACTAAACATATTTCCATATGTGCATTTGATATTTTCTCACCAATGAAAAACACTTTTAAGTTGATACACGTAAATTGAAATATAAAGAGAGCACTGAGGGTGTAACTAACATTTTTAAAAATGACTACACTATATTTCTTTCTGTTTTTATATTTCCCCTCAATAATCTGTGGTTTTTGAGGCATACAGTAATCCAATCCTGAATAGTGTACAAATTTACTGTTATTGCTACTTTTTATTACTCATCTTTCTATTCAGGCCTCTCCTATAAATATTCCAGTCTCTTTTTCAAATCAATGCGTGGTTGCTAGGGTAATTTGCACCCTAGCAACCAGATTGCTGCAATTGCGAAACTGGAGAGCTGCAGAATAAAAAGCTAAATAAATAAAAAAACACTAATAATAAAAAATGAAAACCAAATGCAAATTGTCTCAAAATATCACTCTCTACATCATACTAACAGTTAATTTAAATGTGAGCAACCCCTTTAATCCTTCTAATTCCCTGGTGTTACCAATGGGAAAAACAGAGCCTTTCAGATAAAGGATCCACTGTCCTATGGTGCTTACACCAAATTCTTAATCTTAATCAAATCATGAGGACTCTCCCATGTGTTTCAATTATTTACACCATTACAGCAAATCATTTCATATACAAAAAAAAAGCTAATAAAATCAAAGAGCACGGACAGTTTTCAAAATAAAATACACACATGGTATTATTTATATTTCTCAGAGTAAACCCTATGGCCACGGGGCTTATTCTAATGTGTTTTCTGGCAGAAAAAAAAAAGACAATTCAGCTGCTTTCATAGACTTCCCTTTCAAACAAATATCCAACAGCAGAGAATACACCCATCATATGTTTTTAACAACCATTCTCTGCTGTAGAAAGACCTGGAAAGGGCCATTAGTTAGGAGTAGGGATGCACAGAATCCAGGATTCGGCCGAATCCAGGATTCGGCCGAATCCTTCTGCCCGGCAGAACGGAATCCTAATTTGCATATGCAAATTATGGATGAGAAGGGGAAAACATTTTTTATTTCCTTGTTTGTGACAAGTTTCCCCTCCCCGCCCCTAATTTGCATACCCGTATCCAAGAATATGCAAATTAGGGTCCGGGAGGGAAATCGTGTGGCTTTTTGTCACAAAACAAGGAAATAAAAAATGTTTTCCTCTTCTCACGCGTTGCTAGGCAATGTATTTATTCCATACTTTGGAATGAGAAAACAGAATTGTCAGAGAAGGAGTTAATTCTGAGTTTAGACTTATCTCTACAGAGACGAGTGGCTTATTTAGCCAAGTCTCAGAGGGGGGCCACTTACCACTTTGCGCTCTCTGCTGTTGCACTCAACGTTCATCTCCTTGTACTTTTTCATGGCAGATTCGATTTCCTTTTTCAGATCTATTGCACATTTAAGGCTGTCGCCATTGGCCCCGGCCTTGGTGAGAAGCTGCGTGGCAATAATAAAGCACAGTGATGTAAGTAACACAGGTAGGGCCACAGATATATCCTACATAGAACTGCTGACACACCATGTAACAGAGACAGGCACAAGTTACTCCTCCCTCAGTAACAGACGCAGCTTCTTTATACAGACACACAGATTCTTATTATTGCCATAGCAAAGAGGGGATAAAAGAGTAGCATGTCACGTCGGATCAGTGTCGGACTGACCCACTGGGATACCAGGAAAAGTCCCGGTGGGCCCAGGTGTCAGTGGGCCCTCATGCTGCTAAACTTTTGGTCTATTTCATAGCCATTCCCTTTTTCTATGAGAAAAAGAGGCTAAATAGATGGAATAATAGATTATAGTATGTAAAGAAAAGAGACTAGGAGAATAGAGGTTGAGTGAGGAGAGGAAGAATAATAGTACTGAGAGTTGGCCCCTGGGCTTAGGTTTTTTGATGGGCCCCTGGTCTAAGGTTTTTGGGTGGGCACCTGGTGTCCCAGTCTGATACTGCGTCGGATGCGTCGAATCTAATGCAAGTAATACAAATGTTGCATCTACAAACTAATTGCATCTGACATGACACGGCTTTCAGATGTGAACGTTGTGTCTTTATCCAACAGTCGTGTCGGATTCAGTTTGCAGATGAGATATTTGTATTACTTACATAAAGATTCGGCGCATCTGACGTGACGCCTGCGTTTCCTCTCATCGCGTCGGATCGGAAAGACACGCACAGTGAAGTTCCAGCCTAATAGGGCAGAATTTCCCGTTTATAAAACAACGAGCAGCTATTTGCCACTTGCGATATAGTGCCTACCTGAAGCAAGGGTCTCGCCTTTCCTCATGGCAAAACTACTGCTGGTTGAATCATTGGCTAAACATAGTTAAAAAAGTAGGAACCCAGGGACATACCTGTATCCAAGACTGCACAGCCGGCCAGTACTTATTTTTCAGCAGTTTATGTGCATCCATTAGGTTATTTAATACATCTCTGTTATTCTCATTTTCATTTACCTTCAGATCTAAAAGACATTAATTAGTTGGATATTATCTTAAGAAGAGCACACATTTTTTTTAAACATTTGCATAGCCAACTACCCTAGCCTTTGAATTTATATTTATATTCTGATTAATGTCTTTATTAACGTTTTCCAGACATTAACAGCATTTTCCAAATTTAGTATGTGTCCGAATAATAACTTGTAACCAAAAACTCTTCTAATGTTAAAATATCTACTGTGGCTTCCCATTAAAGTGGACCTGTCACCCAGACACAAAAATCTGTATAATAAAAGTCCTTTTCAAATTAAACATGAAATCCAATTTCTATTTTTTATTAAAGCATTCATAGCTGTTGTAAACTCATTTAAACATCTCAGCTGTCAATCAAATTTTGTCTGCCCCTCCTCTATGCCTAGGCAATTATTTTACTTTCCATTCAGCACTTCCTACATGTCACTGCTCTCCCCACATTCCCCCGTTCTCTTCCACGTTTAATGGTGTAGCCAGGGCATGGGGATGGACATCAGGTCCCCCATTCTGGTGATACCTTGATTAATAGCTTTATGGGTATGCATTTTAGTGTTCTGCACTTGCATGGTTATATGGAAGCCTTTATATGTTTAGGAATGTCTACTCTATTCCTCACACTTTCTTTCCTCTAACCTTGTGTATGCCAGGGCACCTATGAAATGCATGATTCCTATAGAAGAACCTTTAACCCAAAAATATAGAATTGATGTCACCTCAAACTCTGTAACTTTAGAGTAAGTAATGTAGACTCTCACATCTTGAAGCACTAGCACAGTATCAACTTCATTCTAATCCACCCCACCCCACCCCACAAATATGAAATGCCTCTATTTAACACCCTCCTATTAGTATCTGAGCATAAACTGTAAGATCTACCGGTTTTCCAGAAAGCTCCAAATTAGGGAAAGGCCGTCTCTCACAGACTCCATTTTATCCAAATAATCCAAATTATTAAAAATGATTTCCTTTTTCTGTGTAATAATAAAACAGTAGCTTGTACTTGATCCCAACGAATATATAATTAATCCTTATTGGAAGCAAAACCAGCCTATTGGCTTTATTTAAGGATGCATCAAATCCACTCTTTTGGATTCGGCGGAACCCCCGAATCCTTTGCATAAGATTTGGTCGAATACTGAGCCAAATCCGAATTTGCCTATGCAAATTATGGGTGGGAAGGGGTAAACATTTTTTACTTCCTTGTTTTGTGACCAAAGTCACGTGATTTCCCTCGCCACCATATGCAAATTAGGATTCCGATTCGGTTCGGCCGGGCAGAAGGATTCGGCTGAATCTAAATCCTGCTGTAAAAGGCCGAATCCTGAACCGAATCCTGGAATCAGTGTATCACTAGTTTATTTAATGTTTACATGATTTTTTAGTTGACTGAAGGTATGAAGATCCAAATTACAGAAAGATTGGTTATCTGAAAACCCCCAGGTTCCGAGCTTTTTGGATAACAGGTCGTGTGTGTGTGACAGGTCATGGAACTCCGAGGTAACTTCTAATATCCTTATATTTTGCAACTGGGGGTACTTTATTTATTATAATACACAAGTTTCAGTGAGTCGTGACAGAAATGACATCAGAACTCAACGTTTATAACTGATGACATCATAACTCACCGTTTATAAGGATATAATTTACAGGAAATTCATGGCTTTTGTGTATTATATATATATATATATATAATATTGCATTTTACGGAGAACACTACAAAAACATAAAGGTTTAGATAAGCGATGAACAGTTACCTGTGGATATTTCAAGACTAAGGGAATATGCATGAGACCCAAGGCCATGGTGTCGGAGAAAAGACTCCCTGCCTTCTTCATAATCTCCATCAGAGTCATCTGTGTCCGATTTCCTTGCACTTTTATCTGATTCCTTTGTGTCTTCCCCAAAATTTCTCTCAGATCCACTGGCTGAACTACTACAGGAGGACAAGAGTGGTGGCAGGTTCTTGCTACAACATGGCTGCTCATCATCATTATCAAGAGGCATTTGGCTGGTGGACATAGAATGAGCAGGTGATTGGCTGCTGGATTTATCATTAACAGGTGATTGGCTAGAGGGTTTAGTCCTCATGTCTGAGGCAAAGTCCATCTCTGTGAACACTGAAAACTCCTTGGGATCTGGAAGCAAAAGCTTAAAGCAGTTCTCCATCTCTGTCAGACTGGACTGGATCTCTTCCAACATGTCTGTTAATAACAATAAGAAAAGTTAGTGTTTTATGAGGTCGATCAGAATAGCTCCTACACTGCACCCTTATTTACACCAACTGCTGAAAACAGAGGCTGAATTAATCACAAACAGGATGACTAGTGATGAGCGAATGTTGCCAAAAAAATCGAGAAATGCATTGAAGTCAATGGGAGTTTTTTCTTATGGCGACATTTTTGTCCTAATGCATTAAAGCCAATGGGTGTTTTTCTTATGGCGACTTTTTTGTCCTAATGCATTAAAGTCAATGGACGTTTTTTCTTATGGGCGTTTTTCCACAGCGAATTTTTGCTGCAGTTTCGCGAAAAAATGTGCAGGTCGAACTGTGGAATTTCGCCGCAAATCCATGACTGTGATTAAAATTCGCTCATCACTAAGGTTGACCTATAAACAGAATGTAACTGTAGTTACAGAAAGGTGGCATTATAGAAGGGGAATGGTATAAGCAGGAACACTACTTTCCTTTTAAGGTACATCCACACAAAATACTGTTAATGAGAAAATATTTGCCCATTAACCATTTGCTTCATGCTCAACTCCCACCTCCACTTGTGACCTGTGTTTTTGTCATTATGCACCCACAGTACTCTGGTCTGTACTGCATTTCCTTCTAGACCTGCACCAACATATTCAACAAGGCTTTACATAGATATCCATCATTCTCATCCGTCCCTGCCCTAGTGGAGCTTACAATCTAAGGTCCACATCACATTAACACACTATGTTCAATTTTATTAGCAGCCTGTAAGTTTTGAGAAAAAACTGGACTACACAGCGATAACCCACTAAGGACGGGGAGAATATATTGTGTTCTGGCTGGAATCGAACCTAGGAGGCCCAGCACTGAAAGGTAGCACAGCTTAACACCATGCCATTGTAGGCTAGTACAGAATGTTTGTTTCCCCCTTTAAATTGTACTTTTATTTTTTTTTTGTTTAAATTATTTAGCTTTTTGTTCAGCAGCTCTCCACTTTGGAAATTCAGCTATCTTGTTGCTAGGGTAAATTTGGTCCTAGCAACCAAACAGCTGCTAAATTTCCAAACTGGAGAGCTTCTGAACAAAAAGCTAAATAGAATAGAAGTGGATTGAATGAGATACGGGAATATGAATAGGAGAGGCCTGAATAGAAAGAAGAATTATAAAAATTAACAATAACAATAACATTTTAACCTCAGAGTGCTGGTTTTTTGGCTGCCGGGGTCAGTGACCCCCATCTGAAAACTGTAAAGGGCTAGGAGGACACTCTATAGCACAATAAAAGTTAGTTTAAACGTGAACTTCCCCTTTAAAGGAGAAGTAAACCCTAAAAATGAATGTGGCTGAAAATGCCATATTTTATATACAGAATTTATTGCACAAGGCTAAAGTTTCAGCTTGTCAATAGCAGCAATGATCCAGGACTTCAAACTTGTCACAGGGGGTCACCATCTTGGAAAGTGTCTGTGACACTCACATGCTCAGTGGGCTCTGATTGGCTGTTGAGAAGCTAAGCTTAGGGGTCGTCACTAATTATCCAGCAGAAAATGAGCTTCCCCTGTAATATAAGCTGATGCTACAGGTTTGCTGATTATTAAATTCTGATGCTAATTGCACTGGTTTCTGTTCTGCCATGTAGTAATTATCTGTATTAATTACTAATCAGCCTTATATTGTGACATTTCTATTCTATGTGTACTGTATATTGTGAGTGGGTCCCTAAGCTCAGTAAGTGACAGCAGCACAGAGCATGTGCAGTGAATCAGCAGAAAAGAAGATGGGGAGCTACTGGGGCATCTTTGGAGACACAGATCTTTACTGCTAAAGGGCTGTGGTTGCCTTGGGCTGGTACAGAAGCCAAAAACATAATGTACAACATTTCTAGCCACTTCTTTAGTTAGGCTTTAGTTCTCCTTTAAGCCAATATCCCCCTTGATGTAAAAAGAAGCTTTTACAAAGTTAGTATTTCTGCTTTAACAATAAGAGCCCTGTTTTATATTACCTTCCATTTCTGATGTCGCCCTCTTGACTTTCTCTTTATAAATATTTTCTAGACGTTTCTGTTTCTCCTCTTCCCTCATTCTCTCTGCCAGGGTTCGAGATCTCACATCCTGAAAGTCAATCTTTTAAAAAATGCAAAAGAAAATCGTTTCATTAGTGACAACACTTGATATTTTGCATGGGTGTAATCTAATATGTATATCACAGTGGTTTTATTAAAGTCTGGACTGATCTTGGTTATTTTAGTATACAGGGCATTGAAAGAGTTAGTCTTGGTAACAGAGGAGGTGATCTGTCTAGAATCCTTTCCAAACTAGGGTTTTTTTTGGGATTTTCAACTTGAAAATCATGGGCATGAACTCAGACTTTCATGTTTGATGTTATTATTGATCAATTATGTTTAAAATTCTATCTGTATATTTTGTGCATATTCTCACTATAATCAGTCATGTTTGTGCTTTGCTTATTGTTTTTAAAAAATGTTTTTATTTTTTTCCCAGTATATTCCTATTACACTTGTTTTATATATCGACTGGGTTCCTTTAAGACATGTATAAGACAGTGGGGGTCATTTATCAACACCGGCAAATTTGCCCAGTGTTGATAAATGAGCCCCAGTGTCTCTTTAAAAGGGTGGTTCAGCTTCAAATTAACTTTTAGTATGTTGTAAAGCGGTAACTTTTGAATTGGTTTTCATTATTTAATTTGTATAGTTTTTTAATTTTTTGCCTTTTTCTTCTGACTCTTTCCAGATTTTCTGACCCGACCTATAAGAGCAAAACAATTATTGCTATTGTTACTTTTTATTACTCAGCTTTCTATTCAACCCCTCTCCTATTCACATACCAGTGTCTTATTCAAAGCAATGCATGGTTGCTAGGGGAATTTAGAACCTAGCAACAAAACTGCTGACATTGCAAACTGGAGAGCTGCTGAATAAAAAGCTGAATAACTCAAAAACCACAAATACTAAAAAATGAAGATCAATTGCAAATTATCTCAGAATATCTCTCTCTACATCATACCTAAGGTTAATCCAAAGGAGAACAACCCCTTTAAGAACTTCTTTCATTTTTTTCTCTTTAAATGTTTTTGATTGTTTGTGATTTTCTTAAAAGCTCATTTCCTGTGGATGGAATCTCAGCCCATGATTAACTGTCCCTAGGGTACAAAACGCGTAGGGTCTAAGGAGATGTGCAATTTTTAACTTCAACTAATAAATACTGTTTTTTTACTTTATTTTTTGGCACCGGTTATCCCTGTTCTTTTTTACATATACTGGTTTGCCGCTACCTGATGCTGGGCCTTTGGGGCTGGTGCACCTGATTTACTTGGTGAGCAATTCATATTTATATTCAGGAGCACCCTCATTCTTTTGCTTCAAATTTGATTAAAGTCTGCCAGTAAACATGGAGATCAGCCAATACTAACGCATACGTTTAATTTAAAAGCAAAAACTGCAACAAATCACCTTTTTGTTCTGCTTTAGAAAATTGTAGCCCAAGGCGAGTTTCTTGTAAGCGTCCCCAAATTTCTCATGCCATTCCTGTACGGTTCTTATTGCCAAAATCTTCATTTTCTGAGCCACCTCTTTTGGAGGAGGAAGCGGCTGCTCATGGTCAGTTTCGATGGTGAGCTCTAAAAATTCCTGAAAGTTTGAGATCAGCAACGTTCGGAACAGATGCGAGCGGGTGAAGAGCTCGCTGACTATCTGAAGCGCAGACAGGCGGATCTCGGCGTGCTCCTCATTTAGCTGGGTCATCAGCAGGTGGTACACGTGGTTAATATGTTCATCCGAAGACCTTGGGGGAAAAAAATGGGAAAAAATTAAAGAGCAATACCTGTTCTGTAATAAACTTTCCCAAAATTTTAACATTCAGAAAGCTTAATGTTAGCCTTCACAAAAGTTTGATTTATTTTTAATGTTTTTTTAACTGTGTAAACCAGATTATTTAAATTTGATAGATTATGCCTGTCAATAAAATATGCCAACGCTAGACCAAGTCAGCAGATTATTGGCCCACGTATGGGAGTCGCCTGAAAATAATGCGGATATCTTTCAAGCAGGTCTGAGATCCAATCAGACAAGGATCCCATTGGAGTGTTGATGCAGTTCTCGCCCACTCAGGCCCACTGAGCCAACAATCAGACCTGTCTAATTTGGCCTCACGAGAAAATGGCTAAATCGGGCAAATAATCTTAAAGGGATACTGTCATGGGAAAATGTGTGGCCTATTTTGAACCTGACAAACCAAGATCTTCCTATATGATGACATCATCATGACCAGGCTTTGCCCTTACTTGTTTCCTATTGGATGTTGATACTGCCCTCCTACTAGTAATTCATTGGTTGCTTGTAAACTGTAACCAGTCACATTATTTGAATGGTCATTAGTTGATTACTCAATTGTAATGGCAGAGGTTAACAGATGCAGCATATAAAAACCCTGCCTTGCAACAAACAATCACACAGCCATGCAGACAAATACTGCAGAAAAGGAAGGCGCAACCTTGTTCTCCCAATTCTTGCACTCTCTTTCTGCCTAGGCTATAACTGAATGGAGTGCCAAAGGGATGCAACCTTTTCTGGGAATAAATACCGGCTTTTCTATATTTTTATCTTTTAATATCTTTGGCATTAAGCATAATGTTAGTTATGTACAAAATTGCGACAAAACCAGCACTGACTTGCTTAGAAACTTGCAGTGACAGTAGGGTTGCAACCTCACCCCTTTAAAACCAAACACATATGAAATACACAGCCTGCATGACTAATTAGCAATTCATTTAGATGCATGCTGCATACTGAACAGATTTATGTGCAGCCATGTATCATGCATCTAAATGAATTGCTAATTACGCATGCAGGCTGTTGATTCCATATGTGTTTTGGTTTAAAGGGGTGAGGTGGCAGCCCTAAGTGACAGGCAGAGCAGTGTGATAAGGGCAGGTAGGTTTTTTGAAAATGTTGTGCTATCTCCCGGGGAGCGGTAATTTACCTAGGAAAACGATACCATTATTTTTCAGGAGAACCTGGGTGTTTAAGTGTTCCACTTATTGAGCAATGTATTAAGCAGTGTATTAACCTGTAAGGCCTATGGCAGGCACAGCATGGAAAGTTCATAGATAAAGGGGTTGTTCACTTTTAAATTAAATTTAGTATGACGTAGAGTGATAGTCATACAATTTGCAATTGGTTTTCATTTTTTTTATTATTTGTGGTTTTTCGGTTATTTAGCTTTTTATTTAAGTGCACTCCAGTTTGCAATCTGGTTGTTAAGGTCCAAAATACACTAGCAACCATGCTGTAATATAAATAGGAGAGGCCTGAATAAACAGATGAGTAATAAAAAGAAGCAATAATAATACATTTGCAGCCTTACAGAGCATTTGTTATTTAGATGGGGTCAGTGACTCCTTTTTGAAAGCTGCAAAGAGTCATAATAATTCAAATACTATAAAAAAAAATAATGAAGGCCAATTGAAAAGTTGTTTAGAATTAGAATTCTATAACTTTTAAACGTCGAATACACAATTTTGGATTCGGCCGAACCCCCGAATCCTTCGCGAAAGATTCGGCCGAATACCTAAACAAATCCAAATGCAAATTAGGGGTGGGAAGGGGAAAACATTTTTTACTTCCTTGTTTTGTGACAAAAAGTCATGTGATTTCCCTCCCGCCCCTAAATTGCATTTGCAAAGTAGGATTCGGATACGGTTCAGCCGGGCAAAACGATTCGGTCGAATCCTGCTGTAAAAGGCCGAATCCCGAACCGAATCCTGGATTCAGTGCATCCCTAGTTAAAGGTGAACCACCGCTTAAATATGAGATAACAAGCTATTATAAAAGATACATTTTGTGAAGGTGGAGACTGGTCCCTGGTGACTCTGAATATCTATGTGCAGTCTATTCTATATCAGAATAAGACATTTCATACCTGCAGATTCTTTTCAGCTCTTTGAGTTGTTGCGGATTAAGCTGTGGTTCTCCAGAGGTTGTAAGAGTTTCTACTAATTCTGACAGTTTCTGATCCATCTCTATTGGATGATGCCCCGTCTAAATGGAAATGATTAGGTAAAAGTTAGCATTTTATGACAAATTTAGCATTTAAAAGGGCAGTACACTTCCTTATTTAAAATGCAATGAATAGAGATTGTGCTAAAAACATATATTTTGCCTAATCATAAAAAATCTGTCTTTTTTGTTATTTCTTGAGCTAAGCAGGGCAAACAAGGTGAACAAAATCTACTCCATATTTGGTCCTTGGAACGTAGATAATTAGATTACCAGCAAATAACCCCCTTTGTTGTGCCGGTTTAGTTAACAAGAGTTCATTATCTGTACACTGGTATCTAATTATCTGCCTCGCAACGACAAAACATGGAGAAGCTTCAGTTTCCATGTTTGCCCTGTTTGTCTAAAAAAACAAAGACCCCCCCAAAAATATACAGTTCAGTAAGTCACATGACAGAAATGACATCACTGAGCACCAGGGTGGGCCCCACCAACCGAGACCAGCTCCACCTGAAACCCTGGGTGCTGCCCCCGACCCAGATCGTGGCAGCAAAAAGAGAAAACAAGGCACGTGACAAAAGTACATGATGGGGGGAGAGGGGTTGCAGCACAGGGTGGGCCTCATTTATTATAATAATAATCATCTCATAAACATAAAAGTGTCACCAAGCTTTGGGCTGCTACAAGGGTGGGCCCAGTGTGGGCAGTAATATCCTGCGCCAGATGCACCAACATGTGTGTAACACACCCCACTCCCCTCTGCAGCTGTATATGAGAACAGGGAATATTGCTCAGTAAATATATACTCAGGAGGTTATTTATAAACACTGGGCAAATTTACTACTGGGCAGTAACCCATAGCAACCAATCAGATGACCTGCAAATGGCTGAAATAAGATGATTGGTTGCCATGGGTTGCTGCCCAGTAGTAAATGTGCCCAGTGTTTATAAATGTCTGTGTTCTAATCAGTCGGTGGTGCCCCAACGCTTCCAGGAGGGCATTACTCCCATAGGGAATCTGTGGCACAAACAGGAGCCTGTATCTCCTCATACTGATTAGAGTGTAAGCTCCGGTGGACCAGCGAGCCATACAGCGCACAGTTTTATATATAGGATCCTAATAATGTAACTGAGCTGTAACGTAAAGCACGCTATGCTGCCAGTCACCTGCTGCGAGGACCGGAGTTAAATAAACTCTCAAGCCTACCGCCCGACACTTCCGCTTTTCATATGGCAGTCAGCAGTCCCGGGTAGTAGTTTACAGGTCCAGCACCTCGGCTTCCGGCGGACAGCTGATACAGGCACCGAAATCTCATCGCGCGAGAATGTGACGTCACTCTGAACCTATAAAAGCTCCGTGACGCGGTACGTATCCGCTGTGTGGGGGAAAGAGGTGGCGTGTGGTTGCTGGGAGACCAGCAGTAGGAGCTAGAGTAGTAACTTGCAATAGACATGTGGTGCAAGGGGGTCTCTGCTCGCTACAGCTTGTCCCTGATACACTTCTATCTAACCTATAGGCTTGAGGAATAAAACTTTAAACCAGTTTTAATAGAATCATATTTCTTTTTCTTGTTGTGTGTCAGTCATACCACCCTGACCATCAGAGTCTCTACCCCTCCCTAATACATACCTCCCAACTGTCCCTTTTTCGGAGGGACAGTCCCTCTTTTGACAGCTCAACTCGCAGTCCCTCATTTGTACTAGAAAGTCCCTCTTTTCTCTGCACTGAACAGCCAGAAAAAGAAACAAAGTTTCTCACTTAATTGGCTTTTAGCAGAGAGCCCAGAACAGCCACAGGTGCAAATAAGATAATTTGTAACAATTTTGAGACACAAAAACACAGTTTAGATAAGGAGAAATATTTTCAAACTTTCATAACCTGCCAAATTTTGTAAAACAAACATGGTAATTAGGGGGTGTGGCCACAGAAAGGGGTGTGGTCAAAAAATTGCTGCGCTACGTGCGGAAAATTATTTTTTGTCCCTCTTTTTACTTCCAAAATGTTGGGAGGTATGCCTAATGTTTAACCAGAAACGCCATTTATTTTAGTCTATTGCTGCTCTAACTTGTGCCAGGGAATAAAAACATTCTCATTTGTTTCCTTGTTGCCAGTAGGGTTGCCACCTTTTCTGCAAAACCCGGCTTTCCTATATATTTATCTTTATTCCCTATTAATAACATTGGGATCACTGACCTTCCTATATATTTATCTCTTCTCCCTATTAATAACATTGGTTTCAACCATCATTTTAACTGGCCAGGCCTGTAAAACACCTGCCAGGTGGCAACCCTAGCCACAAATTTGCACAAATATGGCAGCCCCCTCATACAGGGACATGGGCCATCAGACAGGTAATGTAAAAGCATTGGGCAAATACTTTAGGGCAAAATAATAAGAAGCATGTAAAGTCAACTTTATGGTATTTGTAAAAAAGGTAACATTTCTGGTGGCATTATCTCTTTAAAGGGGTTGTTCACCTTTAAATGAACATTCAGTATGATGTAGAAAGGGATATTCTTAGACAATTTGCCATTTTTATTATTTGTGGTTTTTGAGTTATTTAGCTCTTCAGTTTGCAATTTCAGCCATCTGGTTGCTAGGGTCCCTATCAACCATGCACTGATTTGAATATGAGACTGGAATGTGAAAAGGAGAGGACTGAATAGAAAGATGAGTAAGAAAAAGTAGCAATAAAAAATATGAAGCCTTACAGCGCATTTGTTTTTTAGATGGGGTCAGTGACCCCCATTTGAAAGCTGGAAAGAGTTGGAAGAAGGCAAAAAAAAAAAAAAATACAAAAAAGGGCAGGGTATCATTTAAAAACTATAAAAAAAGAAAAAATGAAGACCAATCAAAAATTTGCTTAGAACGAGCTACTCTGTAACATTTTAAAAGTTAATATAAATGTGAACCCCTCCTTTAAACTCTAAACTTAGAGAGATGTAGAACAATAAGTGAAATAATTAAAAAAAAACAAAAAAAAAACACACAAATAATAAAAACCAACGGCAAATTGTCTGAGAATATCCATCTCTACATGATACAAAAAGTTAAGTGAAAGGTGACAAACCCCTTGAATCCAGGCAATGGTAGTGCTGCAAGAAAATTGTTGAATCGGTAGCAGCTCAGTTCAGATTGTTGCTAAGCCCAGGAGATGGCGCTAAAATAAAACATATTCAGGAGGAAAAAAGCCCATTTTCATTTGTTTTTTTAGCTATTTAAAGCAATGTGTTAAAATTGCAGCGACACGGCAGTCGTCTAGTTATGGAACCAAAGTCGTTCTTGTGCAGCACGTGCAGATCTATTTTTACTGCATCTTTACGTCACATTCCCTTTGTATATTCCAAACATGGAGTGTGACACAAATGGTTAACTGTGAGAATTTGTGGCCAGCTGCCAAAATTATAGGCTTGCTGCATACCTCCCAAAATTTTGGAAACAGAAAGAGGGACAAAAAGATTTGGCCATTTTGTGACCACGACCCCTAATTGTTCTTTTTACAAAATTTGGCAGGTTATGAAAGTTTGAACACATTTCTGTGGTTTTTATGTGTTATTACAGTTTTGCTAATGAAGGGGAATTGCCCTTTAAGCTGAAAGTCACAGTTCCCCCAAGAGACTTGCTTATCTTAAATTGTTACAATTCTTTCTTTGCTTATCTTAAATTGTAACAAATGTATCTAAGTGCAGCTGCCACATATTCTGGACAAAAAGCCAAATAAGTTTTAGAAACGTTGTATCTTTTTTTCTGGCTGTTCAGTGCAGGAGATCAAATAGAAACAATCTGGGACTGTGGGTTGAGTTGTCAAAAATCGGGACTGTCCCGCGAAAAACCGGACAGTTGGGAGGTATGTTGATGTTGCTGGCAGTTAAACCTTTCCACTGCCAGCATGTAGATCATACATAATAAGAAATACATCTTAGTTCAATACAGTTTCTATGTTAATTTCAGGGATTTCTTTGTTAAGTTATGTAAATTTACTAAGCGGCGAAAATTCGCCAGAGACGGCTTCGCAGTCATGGCAACACTTCACCAGGCAAAAATTCGCTCAGACAACGGTAATTTACTAAAATGTCAATTTGCGTCCAGGGCGCCGAACGCTGGTGAATTTTCGCTAGCGTTACTTTGGAAATCAAAGCGAAGATGCAATAGCGTTCAACCTCGATAGCAGAACTTCTTTAGAGGTCTTTGCTCAGACTAATTTGCATACAGCGGGAAATTTAAAGTTGAATGGACGTATATTTTGCAGCAAATACATTACACAAGCCTGGGAAACCTTAATAAAGACAATAGAGTTGTTATAATGCCCTACACATGATCCCACTGTATAGTTCATGTTCCATATGTTAGAAAATGTATGGGGGAACCCGGTAACCCCAAAAAAAAAAAAATGTAAGGACTTTTGCAGCCTATCACTCTGAAAAAAGAAAAGACGCCAGTGTTTTTTGAAAATGTTTCCACTTAAAATATGATGTAAGTAACAGAAGAGTGAGGAAGATACAGTATACGCACTTAGTCTGGTCTGAGGTGGTGAAGGAAAGTCTGGCGAAAGAGATAACGTTCAGTAAAATCCGAATCTTGGTGAATTTGCGGAGTAACGTCCATTCGCCAGAGCGAAAAGTCACCTGGCGATAGTGTGGAACACCGCTAGCGTCTGTCTCTTTCGTTGGCAAAGTTATGCCTGCGCCCCTTAGTAAATTATCGAAGTGACTGAAAGCAGTAACGCTGGCGAATCGTCACTTCGCTCTTTAGTAAATCTGCCCCTATGGGAGGTGGCATTCCTGTAATTTGGAAATTTCTGGTTTACTGGTTTCTAGAAACCGATCCCATACCTGTATATTTTTTTCCCCCCACTGTGGAGTGGTTGAGATTCAGATGATCTGACCGGAAGAGGTATTTGGGTGGGCTGCCAACAGCTAAATAATGAAACGAGAAACAAAATAAAAGCTAATTTGAGGACCACTACCCCCCCTCTTTTCAGTTGATCCGTCTCCAGATGTGATGTCACTTTTGGGGTTAATATCTCTCCTATAGGAAGAAGGGAACATCATAGAATGAAATCTTATCGACCACTATAATAATAATTGGATATAGTACAGTTAGCAAATGGCCTGCATACAACATGGTGTCTGTATTCACACTTACATCACGATTTTGCAGATTGACAGTGTCCAGCCCCAATAGGAACTCAGCAGCTCCAATCTGCTACTCAAACTTGATAGAGTTTGTTACCATCTAATTTCTTCGCAGGGACTCCTCAAGGAGATAATCCCCTGTATACTAGGGATGCACCAAATCCAGGATTCAGTTTGGGATTCGGCCTTTTTCAGCAGGATTCGGATTCGTCCGGCCAAACCAAATTAGCATATGCAAATTAGGGGCAGGGAGGGATATCACGTGACTTTTTGTCACAAAACAAGGAAGTAAAAATGTTCCCTTCCCACCCCTAATTTGCATATGCAAATTAGGATTCAGATTCGGTATTCGGCAGAATCGTTTGGGAATGATTCGGGGGGTTGGCCAAATCCAAGGTATTATGCATATTTTTTGAAATGCAAAAAAAAAAAACCCCAGAGCCATGAATTAAATGAACAATATTTTATTAGTTGAACACCAACATGCAAAAATAAGCACTAAATACAAATTTCTACAGCAAGGTTTCCTTAAGGTTACAAAGACTAAAACTTCCTTTGCGGCTGTTGGTTGAAAACGTTGCAATCCAGAGATACCGGATCAGGACCGCGGCTGTTGCTTATGTGCAGTTATTTCGAATGTCGGCAAAGCTCTGTCAAAGCCATCGCAGGGAACTGTAGGTCCGACGTGGAAGAATACGTTTTGATTTAGTTGTGAATACATTCTCAAAGCAAAATATAAGGCGTTAGCACTAATAATATGATCCCAAGATCTCTACAAAATAAAAAGTAGAACCCTAGAACCTCAAACTTGAGGAACGGGCCAAGCATTGCAAGTCCCGAGAGCAAATAAGTGTTAAAAAGGCTGAATTCATAAAGGAGAACTTTTCAGGAGCGTCAGTCGTTACAAAACTCTCACAATCAAAACTGTAAATTTCAAGTACAAATGTTTCTCTTTTTTTTTTGCATTTGGAAGTGGACGTTTCCTTGACGCAGGTACTGTTGTTGTTGCTCGTTAATCTTTGGTCGCAAGAAAGTATAAATGCAACCACGTAACAGTCGCTGGTGCCGCCCGTTGTGCGTTTCTGCCGAGCACTCTGGGTATGCTCCGGGGCGAGGTCGAGAGGCACGAGGGGGTTCCCACATCTACATGATGTAGACTTTCTCAGCTTGGGAGAAGTTGAAGACCTCTTTGGTTCTGGGGCAAACGACTTTGTCGTCTTGGCGAATAGAAAGCAGAGACTGAAAAGTAACAGGGGCAGATTATGAATATACTGGACTCTACACAAGTGGCAGCCGTGTTCATCAGATCCATTCATTATACATTCTATGTGGAATTACAGGGCTCTTTTACTAAAGGACTAAGAACGGTTTGCTACCCAAAGCTGTAGTTATGTGTTAGTAAGTTGCACATAAATGGGCGCAAGGTGGGCTGTGCTTTTACACACCCTTCAACTATGTGTAACAGAGACCCGTTTTATCCATATTCTTGGCTTTATCCTCTATTCTATGGTGCTAGAATCTATGGGGTAGATTTATCAAAGAGTGAAGTTCCGCCACTAGAGTGAAATTCCGCAGCTCTCAATTCATTTATATGGGATTTTGAAAGGCGTATTTATCAATGGGTGAAAGTTCACCCTTTGATAAATATGCCTATAAAAATCCCATAGAAATGAATGGAGAGTGGCGGAATTTCACTCTTTGATAAATATACCCCAAAGAGGGCAAACAGATGCAAGCATGTTGTGTATGATGTTTCAAAGGGGTGATTCACCTTTAAAGGAGAAGGAAAGGCTAAAATTAAGTAAGCTTTATCAGAAAGGTCTATATAAATACACCAGTAAAACCTCAAAGTAATGCTGCTCTGAGTCCTCTGTCACAAGAAACACCACATTTCTTTCCTTCTATTGTGTACTCATGGGCTTCTGTATCAGACTTCCTGTTTTCAGCTTAAACCTCCAGGGCTAGGGCTTGAGCATGCTCAGTTTGCTCCTCTCCCCTCCCTCCTCCCATCCCTGCTGTAATCTGAGCTCAGAGCTGTAAGTGAGCAGGGAGAGACTCAGGCAGGAAGTGATGTCACACCAAGCTAATATGGCAGCTTCTATCCTAAACAAACAGAGACAGTGTCTAGAGCTGTTTACTCAGGTATGGTAAAGCATTCTGCAGAATAAATATTGCATTCTAGCTTGCACTATTGTGGCTAATCTGTTGGCAATAAACGGTCTTGGAGCTTTCCTTCTCCTTTAAAGGACACTTAAAGCCTACATTTTCCTACCATGTATATAAGTTGGGAATATCTTCCCCACCCAAGCCACATTCGTATATTCCCCCTTCATTTGCCAGCGCCATCACATTTTCCTAAAACAAATGGCAGCTTTCACGCGGCAGCCATTTTCCCTCTGACAGATCATCAGTAACTTTGAGACATGTATGTTGCTGTAAAGTTCATGCAATGCAGAATACAGGGTTACACAGGCACAATACACTTTGATAAAAAGTTCTGCTGGGTTGAGCACTGTAAGAGTTAAAGGAGAAACAAACCCTTAATAAAAAAAAACCCAACCCCACCTACTCTACATAGACCCCCCTTCCCCCCCAGCTTAGCTCCCCCCCGCCTCCAACTTCTTTACTTACCCCTCTGTGCAGCTTCTGTCCATCAGAGTTCATGGGCGACATCTTCAGCAGCTTCGGAATGAGACCAGTGCTTCTGCAATTTTAGTGATTTTCGCCGCATGCACAGTTGTCACAAAGCAGAGAATTGGTCCAACTGCGCATGCCCCGATATGCTGGTCTCATTCCGAAGATTACTTAGTTTGAGTTTGTTTTTCTTTTAAGCTGAGCTCAGGAATGGTGGTTAGGAGAAAAAAAATAGGATCAGACAGCTGGAGTTTCTATGGGAACCAGCAACGCTATCTCTTCATTGGCTGTTAGACTGGAGGGTGTGTTTAGTAATCTGAGCTGAGAAGAACCGAGCATGCTCATAAATTATCAGCCAAAGCAAATTCCTGACAGAGGGGGCAGAGCGGGTTAGAGTGGTAGAAGGATTTCTAAGTGATTAAGGGGATGCTGCAGCCTTACTGTTAACCTTTTAACAACCAGAGTGGCAATTATCTAAAGATTTCAAAGAGGCTGTTCACTGAAATTTTTGTGGAGGGGGTTTATATGTCCTTTAAGAGAACTAGTGTGTTATAGAATGGCTAATTCTAAGGGACTTTTCAATTGGCCTTAATTTTTTCTTTTTTATAGTTTCTGAATTATTTGCCTTCTACTTCTGATTCTTTTCAGCTTTCAATTAGGGGTCACTGACCCTATCTAAAAAACAAATGCTCTGTAAGACTGCACATTTATTGTTATTGCTACTTTTTATTAAGACTATGAAGATGCTACTTTTTATTACTCATCTTTCTTTTCAGGCCTCTCCTATTTATATCCCAGTCTCTTATTCAAGTCAATGCATAGTTGCTAGCATAATTTGGACCCTAGCAACCAGATTGCTGAAATTGCAAGCTTGAGAGCTGCTGAATAAAAAGCTAAATAACTCAAAAACCACAAATAATAAAAACAATTGCAAATTGCCTCAGAATATCCCTCTCTACATCATTCTAAAAGCTTATTTAAAGTTGAAAAACCCCTACACTTCAGTTCGCCTGAACTTTTCAATCACTTTGTGACAGTTTTTTCGAATATTGAAGTTTAGAAAGTTCCATCATTCACCTACGTCTGTCTTTCTGATGCAGCTTTGGGAAGGGGGGTCGCTGACCCTGTAAACTGTTCTAAATTGATACATTTAGTTGATACATTTCTTATCTTTGTCCCTGCTGAGCAGAATCTCTGGGTTTCATTACAGGCAGCTGTTAGACTTGATACAATAGTTGCTAATACTCCAGAGATGCTGCTGAGAAATGTATCAACTATTGTAGCAAAATTGTAACAGTTTAGAGTCTGCACCTGAATTACTGAGCTGGAGAAAATTTCTATTTCTGGTGAACAATCTAAAAGCAACCCCTTTAAGGAGTGTAATGCTAGTTAACAAGGAACCCAAGGAGACCGCTAATAAGAACCTTTCAGTGCAGAAGGTGAAGGTCACCCCTGACGACCCTGGTCTTCACCGACGCCCTTTTGGGGCCCCATACTTTTGGGAACCTGAACACGTCTTGGATACTCGCAGTGCAAACAAGGAGAAGGTGGAATTGAAGTCAAGGCCAGGCAAGGTTCGGGACAGGCAGCATGAATCGGAGTCGGAAGCCAGGCAGGAGTCAAACCAAGAATATCAAACACGGACATGGCTTAGGCAGGATCGGAGTCAGAAGGCAGACGGGAGTCAAAAAGTAGCAATCACGAACAAAGCTTTAGCAGGAACTGAACAAACAGAAGCCAGCTTGGGCAAGGAGGGGAAGCCACTATTTAAGGCAAAAAGGGCCAATGGGAGAAGGGGATAAGAGATGGACAGTGAAAGGGACCAATAACTAAACAATAGAACAATCAGCGTCCAATTGGAAGCATGTGCCAGTTTAATTGGAGGGAAGTATCAGGTGTGCATGTGCCAAATGTGGACATGCAGGGGTCGCTTTTATCTGCACCAAAAACCGAGCGCGCATGCGACTAAACCAAGTGCTCCATGGGTGCCGGAAGAGAATGCGCCGTAGGCTCCCACTCGAACCCGCCATTCAGCGTGTCTGGAGGTAAGATTGGACGGCCGACTGGGTTACAATGGGCACTCTTGTGCATCCGATCTTTTTGGCCATTTACCCAGCGTTCTTTATGCACTCACATGGCATACCTCAATGAGTGAAGGCAATAGACAGATGGCTATAAAGAGCACTTACATTGTAGCCATACACATATCCATTTGGGAGCATCATGGGAGGGTTGTTCTCATTCATGACATCTCCTGAAATCTTACAGACCAGCCGGGAGTTGGCGCAGTGAGCCATAGGCAGGGGCTGTGCTAATTTATTTAGAGATTTGGCGCACACGGGGCAGTCTGGATTCTTTGACGTTCCATCCTCTTTGTAGCACTGTCTGTTTATAGGGGACGGTCAAGGAATGGTGCCAATTGATGATTGTTTCCAGTGGTAGAATGAGCCTGTGCTCCACTTCAACCCCTTCTATTTCTCCTGCACTTGGGTTGAGGGAGAATTATTAGACTTCCTTGTCAGTCTACATTCAAAAACTCTAAATCACTAAACCAATAGTTGTTTCCAAACCTCCCCCCAACTGGCCTTTAGGGTGAAGAATGGCCCCTCAACCAAAGCTCAGAGCCTCCCTCCAAGTGGAGTCAGACCCAGAGTTTGGAATGTGCTGACTAGCACAAGATCCAACAATCTTACAAGATGGGGGGAGGGGGAATACTCATCAAACCTTATTAATGGCCTAATGCAGGCCTTGTACAACTGAATTTGAATCCTTTATAATAAATATTTGAATGAGCCCCAATCTGACAGTCAGTCAAATAGACTGTTAAGGTGGCCATACACGGGCCGATAAAAGCTGCCGACAGGCTGTGTCGGCAGCTTATTGGCCCGTGTATGGGGGCCCCCGACGGGCTTCCCCGATCGAGATCTGGCCGAAAGTCGGCCAGATCTCGATCGGATGGGACAGAAAATCCCGTTGGATCGCGGCCGCATCTGTTCGTTGATGCGGTCCCGCGATCCGACCGCCCGTTTACCGAATGCTAGGATCCGATCGTTGGGCCCTAGGGCCCACGATCGGATCTGCCCGATATTGCCCACCTCAAGGTGGGCATATCGGAGGGAGATCCGCTCGTTTGGCCACCTTTACTCTGCCCAGTAGGCTGCCAGTTGGGTCAATAATGGCCATACTGACTAGTGGTGTGTGGGTTGAGGAATTCTCGACCCGCAACTGACCCTAACCCGCAACCGACCCTAAACCGCCCCCTCCCAACCCGCTGTTCCCCCTCTACTCATAGACCCATGCCCGCCCCGCAGTGATGTTATGAAAGGGGCGGACTCAAGTCTATAAATTTAGGGGTCAGAAGCAGGCAGTGCTAGGTCGAGGAGAGCAGAAGAAGAGTTCACCTGTAACTCGAAGATTTTGTGCAGGAGTCAGCTCGAACCTGCCCGTCCCGCAGGTTTTAGGGCCAGCCCGCACATCACTAGTACTCGCACAGCCAAAATCTGGAACAAATATGGCAATGGGTATAAAGGGTTCTTTCCTGTCCCCCCCCCTCTCTCTCTTTGGGGTCTGCTTCCTTTACAGTTACACCACTGACCCCAGAAATTTTTACGCTGAATTTTCCATTTGAGTTTGGAAGGATACGGTGTTTTAATGGCCGAGAGGCCTGCCTGAAGGGTTATAGTAAAAACAGAGTTATTCCCCAACTGATGCAGCCTGTAGTTATCATAACGGAACTGCTGGATAAGCATTCGCCACCGTGCCGGGTCCAGAAGATCCTGTTGAGAAACAGCAAAGGCAGAAAAATCAGCTGTGTTTTCATTGCTTTTTATGGTTGTCACACAACAGTAATAATATGAAATATAAACACTGAGTGCAAAGTGCAGGGCAGATTGAGAGACAGCACCAAAACACCATGAACATTTCCCAGAATACCGGGCTATTAAAGGGGAAGTTCACCTTTAAAATACCTGTTAGTATGTCACAAAGCAATCTATCCTACAAAACCTATTATTTATTTTGAATTGCATCATCGTTGTCCCTTTTTGCAATAAAGCAACTATTTGACCTTCATGAGCTGATAAGATGCTGCTTCATGGGCCACATGTGACATTCATAGGGCCCACATGATCAATAAAATGGCAGTTTGAGATTTGTCTTAACATTAACTCATGCTGCTGGTTTTGCCGAGGACCCCCCTTCCCCACTAATGGAAGGGCACACACCAAAACATGGTTGTAGTAACACAGCAAGTAGTCGTATCTGTGAGATTACTCTCAATGGTAAATTTTCAAAAATCCTTAAAATAAGAAGTGAGCTTAAAGGGGATACTGGTGGGTCACTTTCTTGTTGATTTCGGCTTTCCAGCAGCTTCCATAAGTCTCCTCTGCCTTAAGGCCCCAACTACCTTTGATAAACCAGCCCCTGCGTGCGTCAGTTTCTACATACAACCTATCTCTAGCATGCCGGAACCTTAGAGGTGCCATATTGTTTGCCTCATTTTCTGGCTTGGACGTTGCTCTATCCAACTGATTTACATCCCTGCTCCTGGGGGTCGTAGGAATCTCCAATCTTTTATGGAACAAGCTCCACAGCCTGCTGGAGAAGGTAACAGGCCAATGTTTAATTTAGGATGGAATTATTTCATTCTGGACTAAGTGCCCCTACTTCTGTCAGGATTGACCTCTAACTGCCTGCTCCCCTTCAATTAGCCTTGTGATCATGGAATTGTTGGATTGGACTGGACTGCATGTGGCTAAACGGATAGAGGCCTTATGGTGTAGTATTTTTTAGAGAGTTGTAGTTACCACCTATCATCAGCACATGGTGTTTGAATATAAAACAGGAACACAATAATGTATAGTGCATAAATAGGTGAAGGTGTTTAAATTCAACTCTCTAAAAAATACTACACCATAAGTTCTCTATTTGCTACATTCTGATTTTCCTTAGCTTTTTAGCGCTGACCCCCAAAGTCTATTGGTTTTTGGTTGAATATTACGCTCGAGGAGAATGAGTTTTTTCGGGTTGGATTAAAGGGGGAGTTCCAGAGACTTTGGACATTTTTGCTTTTAGCATATCTTGGTCCACATAAAAAATAAATCACACGTATACAGAATGGCATGCTTGCAGAAGGAAAACTATACCCGCAAACAATGTAAATCTGCAAAAATGTATTGCATAAAACAGCTCCTATGTAAATCCCTGCTTCATGTAAATAGCATTAGTAGCATAGGCAACAATGATAATGCTAAACACAAACTTCTCCTAGAAGCACTACTCCTAGAACAGCAGGGCGGCGATGTTTCAGCAACACAAAGGCAACATTTCTGTCTTTATAAAACAAGATTTAATTGTTGACCCAGAGGAGTCACATACAATTACCTTGTAAGGAGAGATGTGGGTGTCGGAGGGAAAGGCCAACATCCCCATCACCTGGCGAACTTCATCTAGTTGGCTCCCCTCTGCCTGGCTGAAATGCTTTCTTGCGTGTCTGGGGAGAGAAGCGACAACTTCATCAGTGCGTCAGTACAATTAAAGGTGTTAGAAAATGTATCAACAAGGTAGAAGAAATTGTTATCTAGGCCCTGAGTAAAAACAAGAAGCTCTTGAACAGCAGAAAGGCCAGGGGTCCGCACATCCCACATTGCTGTTCCACTATAAATGGAGAAAACAAACTGAACTGCCATTTACAGTGAAGCACTTGGCCTTGGATCCCGAAGTTATCGTCTCTGCATCCGGCCCTCTCAAATACACATATATTGTTTGCATTTCACAGTGCGTATGTATGTATGTATGCCAGTGTATGAGAATAAACCCTTTTAAAATGAGACACATATATCTAAATAAGATATTGCTCCTACTCCATTGCCAATGTGCTCCCATGAACACTATAATACACATTAAATATATATGCAACCTTTCCTAATATATCCAGCAGACTGCCCCAATTAAGTCAAGGAAAGTCACTATTTTACAGTGTTTAGCACATAAACTGTACTAATATATTTTAAACAGCAGTACAAGGAGAGAACTGTTGCTGTAGTGTAGCTATACGAAGTCTCGGTGCCTAGGGAAATAGTGACGAGCCTCCTAAATATGAATATAGTCAAGATGTATGTGCCTGTGCCTCCCCAAGTAATGGCATGTTCTTCAATGGGCAAGAACACCTGCAAGATATTGTTCTGCAGCCTTTAATGGGCGCTCTCTTTGCGGTAAACTCAAAAGCAAATAATGAAATCAATAGGAACGGCGCTGGTTGGCTATTGGGCACAGCAAGAGTTTTATCTATGCCGGGCATGTTACTGATGAAGTGGTGCCTTTAAAGGAATTGCTCAGTATATAAATAAAAACTGGGTAAATAAATAGGGTGTGCAAAATAAAAAAAAAATTCTGATATAGTTAGTTAGCCAAAAATGTAATGTATAAAGTAGGGATGCACCAAACCCACTATTTTGGATTCGGCTGAACCCCCGTATCCTTTGCAAAAGAATACTGAACCGAATCAGAATCCTAATTTGCATATACAAATTAGAGGTGGGAAGGGGAATCCCGAACCAAATCCTGGATTCGGTGCATCCCTAGTATAAAGGCTGGAGTAACTGGATGTGTAACATAATAGCCAGAACACTACTTCCTGTTTTGCAGCTGTCTTGGTTTCCACTGATTGGTTACCAGGCAGTAACCAATCAGTGACTTGAGGAGGGGCCACATGGGTCATAACTGTCACTTTTGAATCTGAGCTGAATGCTGAGGATCAATTGCAAATTCACTGAACACTTTTCACATTATTATTTTCAGTTTTCATATATTATTCATATTCCAGTCTCTTATTTAAATAAGCGCATGGTTGCTATGGTAATTTGGTTCCAAGCAACCGGATTGCTGGAAATACAAACTGGAGAGCGGCTGAATAAAAAGCTAAATAACTCCAAAACAACAAATAATAAAAAATGAAAACCAATTGCAAATTGTCTCAGAATATCACTGTCTGCATCATACTAACAGTTAACTCAAAGGTGAACCACCCCTTTAAAGGAGACATTTTGTCAAAGAGCCTAGCTCGAAACATGTTGTGTTGAATAAAGCACTGATTTTGCAGCAACCCACTGCGTTGGACTGAAATTCATCACTATTTGTTCTATTTGATATTGGCTTCATTGGACGGAAGCACAGTGATTGAACAGTCTGGTGAATCCAGCTGTTATCTTGTGTTAGGGAGCGGTTATCTGGTTACCTTCCCATTGTTCTTTTGTTTGGCTGCTGGGGGGAAAATGGGAGGGGGGTGATATCACTCCAACTTGCAGTACAGCAGTAAAGTGTGATTGAAGTTTATCAGAGCATAAGTGACATGACTTGGGGCAGCTAGGAAACTGACAAAATGTCTAGCCCCATGTCAGATTTCAAAATTGAATATAAAAAAAATCTGTTTGCTCTTTTGAGAAATGGATTTCAGTGCAGAATTCTGCTGGAGCAGCACTATTAACTGATTCATTTTGAAAAAAATTTTTTCTCCCATGACAGTATCCCTTTAAGGTTTCCATACCTGTTAGAATCCGGGTCTCGGTTAGTATTGGGGCTCTTGTGTATAACAGAGACTGAGAAATAGTCGGCCAGTGCAGGCAGCTTCAATGTTTGCTCACTTAATTGCATATTTTATAGTTGTAATCGTTAAAGCTCAGGGCTGCGCAGTTTTCCAAATATACTTTATGCTGATCTACTGAAGCGCTGCTTAATGGTCTCGCATCATATCATAAGTTTGTAGACCGCTGTTAATAAATTTGCATTTTTTTTTTCTTGAAGGCTACCATCAATTGTATCTTAACAGCTCAGATGCCATTCTAGAGGTTAGTCAGCAGGCAGTAGCCAATGCTTTTATGCTTATTTAGGCCCCAGCTGTGCCACTACAAAGTGTCCGTTCCAGGTTTTACTCACAGAGCAAGGCAACCCCGGCAATCACATGTCGGCTCTTTTTCAGAGAGATATTGGACAAACTGCTTGCTCTGCACACACATTACTTATATATATTACAGAGAGCAATGCCTATAAATAACACAAGCAATCATAAGCAAAGCTGCCCTTAAACAGGCACATGTTGGCGTGTTTGTTGTCAAAATCAAGCAGATTTTTGTCCAGTTTGGGTTCCCCACTCAGTGGAAAGTGTATTCAAAAATTCTTAAAGGCAGGCACTCAAATGAAGGCAATCTTCCACCAGGCAGTTGAATCAAAGTGTTACAATTTATTGTGTCCACACCCATTTCGTGTTACAAACAAACAAATAAGCAAACAAATAAGGGCAGAGACATGCTCAGATTCGGGAGATCAGACGCCCGGCGACAAATCTCCTCTTCTTCGGGGTGACTAATCTCGCTGAACTGCCACCAGCCGGCTAGAATGAAAATCGCCGGCGCGATGGCACTTGGAGCTCTTCGTTTTCGGAAGTCGCCTCACGAGGAAACTTTGGTCGACTTTGGAAAACGAAGTGCCCCGATTGCCATCCCACCAGCGATTTTCATTTCAGGGGAAGGCAGCTCGGGGAGATTAGGCGCCCGAAAAAGAGGAGATTTGTTGCTGGGCGACTAATCTCCCTGAATCTGAGCGTGTGTCTTTGCCCTTAGTCATAGGCTATGATAATAATTTGGAGATCCCCCCCTTCAAGTTTTATTTTCAAAATTCACGCTTATTTTGACATTGGAGTTTTTTTATTTATTTTTTTTTTTTCAAATGAAGATTTTGCAGCCCCACTGAAAGAAAATATTATGCAATTTTAGGGCGAGTTTATTTCTCACCCAATTTTATGTGATCCTGATGGGGTGGCTCACCTTTAAATGAACTTTTAGTATGGTGTAGAGAGTGATATTCTTAGACAATTTGCAATTGGTTTTAATTTTTATTATTTGTGTTTTTTTTTATTCAGCAGCTCTCCAGTTTGCAATTTCAGCAGTCTGGTTGCTAGAGTCAAACTTCCCCTAGCAACCATGCATTGATTTGAGACTGGAATATGAACAGGAGAGGCCTGAATAGAAAGAGGAGTAATAATACATTTGTAGCCTTAGAGAGCATTTGTTTTTTAGATGGGGTCAGTGACTACCATTTGAAAGCTGGAAAGAGTCAGACAAATAACTGTAAAAAATAAATAATGAAGACCAATTGAAAAGTTAAATGTGAACCATCCCTTAACTGTTGATGCTACGTTGCATTTTTTAATAAACCCGGATTTTATTAAATGTGTTTCTAATGGTTTCAATTAAATTATACGAAGACCAGATGGGCCAAATCAGAATTGGGAATGCTGGGACACTGCCAATTTCTAAGCCACGTCTAGTTATGACCAGTGTTCTGCTAGTTGGTTCCATACAAGTAAAGGTCTAGTTCCTGCAGGTAATGACACTTAGAGGGTTATGTAATATAATGCTTTCCCTTTGCCCAGGAGCAGTAACCCATAGCAAACAATCAGCAGGTAGGATTTACTGGTCACCTGTTTAAAAGCAAACATATTATTGGTTGCTATGTGTTATTGCTCCTAGGCAAACTTAGTGCCTTTTATTACATTTGGGGGTAAGAGGGTTATGTAAAAAAAGGCACTAAGTTTGCCCAGGAGCAGTAACTCATAGCAACCAATCAGTAGGAAGCATTTACTCGTCACTTGTTCAAAAGCAAACATCTTATTGGTTGCTATGGGTTAATGCTCCTGGGCAAACTTAGTGCCTTTTATTACATATGGGGGTAAGAGGGTTATTTACCAAGGTCTGAATTTATCTCAGTATTTCTAAGTTAGAAATCTGAGCAACTCCCGATTGCCCGAATGGAGATTATTTATAAAGAAAAAAAGCCAGAAAAAAAATAGGGTTGGGCAAACTTCTGAGCTTTCTCCGAAAAAAAATGTTCAGAGTTTTGCATATAAGATTTTTTCTGAGATTTTTACGCAGAAACCACAAACTCACCAGATATTGTTACAGACATCAGCACAGACACTGGAACCTTCCCCATTGACTTATACAGGACCACGAGAGCTTTTAGATGCCGAGTTGTCGGGTTCTGCGTTTTTAACAAATCATGTGTTTAACAAGTCGTTTTTTTTTTCTCTGAAAACTACAAATTATTCGAGGTTCAGATATTCGGACCTTGATAAATAACCCCCTAAAGGTACAAGCTGTAGTAAACTACACACAGTGACACGAAAAACAAGAAATAGAATTTTTTTTTTTCTTTACTAAATATTATTAAAGGAGACATTTTATAGAAAAACAAGAATGTGCCAGTGCATTTTATTCATTTAGATATAGAAGGAATGTGCATCCATAAGCAGTGTTTCCGGTTACTTTATTGAAAATTCCTGCAAAATCCCAACTAGTCCCGCCCATCTGTTCCACTTCCTGTCCTCTGAATTTCTCTGGAAGCCGGCAGTACTGTAGGACAGGAACCAATCATCAACTAGGCTGACTTGATAGGGAACTGAAGTCTGCATTTATTGTCTGACTGCTGGGCTGTGATTGGCTGCTTCTGGCAGGGACCATTAAGACACACCCACCCCTTATTTGCAACACCGACAGGGAGAAATTATTTATTTATAAAGGGGCTATTTTTAAAGATAACTTTACTTTGTAGCTCAATGTCAGACAAACACCACACATTATTCAGAACTGCCTACAGAATTAGGCTTTTTCCATTTATCCAATATGTCGCCTTTAACAGTTTTCTGGATGAAAGAACGACATTTAGAGGATTGTGTTCAAATGTTGATTAGGTTAGCACTGTTTAATTTCAGCTCAAATTTCCTTACCGAACGGCATCCAGCCTCTTATTCAGTCGAATCAGTTCAATAAACTCTTGGATCCTCAAACTGAATTCCAGACAGCTCTGTGCGAAACAAAAGTCAAGAATGGTCACTAGCATGGAGTCTCTTCCATGTACAGGTATGGGACCTGTTATTCAGACTGCTCGGCACCTGGGGTTTTCGAGATAATGGATCTTTCCGTAATTTGGATCTTTATACCTTAAGGGTAAGGTCACACTGGGCGATTAGGGGAGATTTAGTTGCCTGGCGACTGCTCGCTCTTCTTTGGGGGGCAAATGATCTCCCCAAAATGCTTCCCCCTGCTAGAATGAGAATTTGCCTGCGGCATGGCACTCGCGGCGCTTCGTTTTCCGAGGTCGCCCGAAGTTTCCTTGTAAACATTAAATAAACCCAATGGGTTGGTCTTGCCTCCAATAAGGGTTAATTATATCTTAATCAGTCCAAGTAGATGGGTAAAGAAACCAATCAGCGCAGGTGTACTGCTGCAAGGTGCTTTTATTGAATACACGACATGTTTCGAGCTTAAAAGCTCTTTATTAAGCTAGAGCTTTTAAGCTCGAAACATGTCGTGTATTCAATAAAAGCACCTTGTAGCAGTACACCTGCGCTGATTGGTTTCTTTACCCATCTACTTGGACTGATTGAATACGTTGTTTTGGATGGAAACAAGGGTTTGGAGACCAGAAATATACAACAAGGGTAAATATACCAGTTTATGTGACTTTAATTATATCTTAGTTGGGATCAAGTACAAGCTACTGTTTTATTATTACAGAGAAAAAGAAAATAATTTTGATAAAATTTGATTATTTTGCTAAAATGGACTCTATGGGAGACTTTTTGGAGCTTTCTGGATAACGGATCCCATACCTGTATATGAAACCGTAACATGGACAAGTGGTTTCAAAATCAAATTATACCACTATTTCATTAACATTTCTATGAATTGTATTCCAGAGATAATAATAAATAGATTGAAAGGAATTTCTAGTACTATTTGAGTGTTTATATTAGGGATGCACCGAATCCACTATTTGGGATTCGGCCGAATCTCCGAATCCTTGGTAAAAGATTCAGTCGAATACCGAACCAAATCAGATTTTCCTATGCAAATTAGGGGCAGGAAAGGAAAAAGAGGAAAACATTCTTCTTTTGTGATGATAAAGTCAGGCGATTTCCCTATCCACCCCTAATTTACATATGTAAATTAAGATTCGGATTCGGCTGAATCCGAATCTTGCTGAAAAAGGCTGAATCCCAACGGGCTTCCAAGATCGGTATCTGCTCGAAAGTCGAGCTGATGTCGGTTGGGCAGGTTTAAAAATTCCATTAGATCAAGGACTGCATCAGATCACGATCGGATCAGCCCAATGTCGCCCACGTCATGGTGGGCATATCAGGTAGAGTTCCGCTAGTCAGGGTCGGACTGGAGGGCCCGGGGCCCACCGGGACTACTGTCCAGGGCCCCTTCCGACCCGCCCCCCAACCCCTACTGCAACGCGCTGAGCGCGCGCACACAAAGGCGCCGCTTGGCACGCTAGCGTGAAGGCGCCTGGCACATGCGCAGAAGGCGCTGCGCTGATCGGCGCTGCGGGAGGGAAACTTTTTTAAAGCTATCTGGAGAGGTGTCTGGCCCGGCGGGGGCCCATTAAGGGTCGGGGCCCACCGGGTATTTTCCCGGTGTCCCGCCGGGCCAGTCCGACACTGCCGCTAGTTTGGCAACCTCACCAAATCAGCGGATCTCTGTATGCATGGCTAGCTTTGATATCCTTTGCCATCAACTTTTCTTTGTCTATAGGTCGTGATATGCAGGCAGATTTAACCTGTTGATTCAGACCCTTTAGACCGATTCCGCAGTTCATCAGCCCGTGTATAGGAACTTCAGCCAGGCCCACCAGACTGATATTTGGACAAAAATTTGCAAGATGTTGATGGGGCAAGCTCTGATTTTCCCGTCGTATCAGGTACTGCATAGGCTAGTGGGGTCTGTCCGCAGATACCTGCTCATATACCTGCTGATGTAATCAGAACGTTTGCCCCAGGGCCAACAATCGTATTAAAGGACCAGTAACAAACAACATTTTTAAAAAAAATTTTTGTACTTAAACAAAAAACACCAAGACACTTTTAACTTTAAATTTGCAAAGTCTTTATTAAGAAATAACTTACCGATTCTCTGCTTGTGCTCCTCTTCAGAAATGGCGACAGGGCGACAATCCATTGTGCGGCGCTCAATTTCTCCTTCCTGCCTTCTATAGGAGGATAGCCAGGGAAGAGAAAATAAGCACCGCACAATGGATTGTCGCCCTGTTGCCATTTCTGAAGAGGAGCGCAAACAGAGAATCGGTTAGTTATTCTTTGGGAATTTAAAATTATAAGTGTCTTGCTGTTTTTTTTTTTTTCGTTTAAGGGCATGTAAAGTCTAAAATAGAATAAGGCTAGAAATGCTGTATTTTGTATACTAAATATAAATATTAACTAACTGCACCACAGGCCTAATCAAACAAATAATTTATGCTTTCAAAGTTGGCTACAGGGGGTCACCATCTTGTAACTTTGTTAAACATCTTTGCAAGACTTAGACTGTGCACATGCTCAGTGTCGTCTGGGCTGCTTAGGGATCGTCATGTTCTGCATGGCGGGGGCTCCCCCTGCTGTTCATAAGTATGATTGTTTCCCTGCTCAGCAGTTAGGGATTATCTGACAATTCCTATCCACAGCAGTAAATGAAGGGAAAATTTCACTGCATACAGTCAGGTTTCTTATAAAAACAGTACACATTTTTTAATTAAAGTATATTGGACATAGGTTTCTTTTTCATTAAAGAAAGTAAAAATGGGATTTTATTTTTTTTGCCTTTACAAGCCCTTTAAGTACAAACAAATTTTTTTTAAAAAATGTTTATGTTACTGATCCTTTAAATGCAGATATCACCCATTTTGGTGTAATCCTATAGTATATGGCCACCTTTACATTAGGGATGCACCGAATCCACTATTTGGGATTCAGCCGATTAGCAGAACCCGTGGTGAAAGATTCGGCCGAATACCGAACCGGGCAGGAAAGGAAAAAGTGGAAAAAATTCTTCTTTTGTGACGAAAAGTCAAGTGATTTCCCTACCCGCCCCTAATTGACATATGCAAATTAGGATTCTAATTCGGTTCGGCCAGGTACAAGGATTCCGCCGTATCCTCCTGAAAAAGGCTGAATCCTTGCTGAATCCTGGATTTGGTGCATCCCTACTTTACATCAGTGCCAAGTTGGTCTTTGCACTGTTTCTCTCTCTCCTTTCTACTGCTTCATCAGCCAAAGAGATCTTTCTATCTTTTCTATCTTTATAAGAGGCAGAATGTTTTAAACCCAGGACTTACAATGTAAGTGCATTTCACCTGCTACAATAAATACATTTGTTGTGAGAGAGGTGAAGATGAAAGTGCTGCCAACTCATTACTACAGTGGGACAATTACTTCCAACTTGCACGCTAAAATAATTAGACTTAGTTCTGCCTGACGGTACAAAAGAAATAACAGTAGAAGAATGCATTTCTTTTTTTAATAAAAGGTCTCAAAAGAGAAATTGGCTTTAAAGCCAAATTGTCCTGGTGAACATCATCATGTATCAACACAGACATTTAATAACTTTGTACACTGCTGTAATCGGGTGCTGATTTGGGCTAATGAACTATAAAAAGTTTAATTTGTCTTTAAAGGAATTTTGCACAGGGCGAGATTAATCCATTTCCAGATCATAAACCCAACACATTGAGCGTGATGAGGGACCCACAAATCCAGCGTAAGGCGGTTGCTACAGTTTTGCCTTTGGTTAAGATAGAAAGCCAATGGAATGAGTCTAGAGAAGTGCTGCCATTAGGTCACCTTTATTATTTTTCATTTAAAGGAGAAGCAAAGCTACCGAAGAAGTATATTGCCAATAGATTAACCACAATAGTGCAAGCTATAACACTATATTTATTCTGTAGAATGATTTACCATACCTGAGTAAACAGCTCTAGAAGCTCTCTGTTTGTTTAGGATAGCAGCTGCCATATTAGCTTGGCGTGACATCACTTCCTGCCTGGGTCTCTCCCTGCTCACTCATAGCTCTGGGCTCAGATTACAGGAGGGAGGGTAGAAGGGAAAGGGGAGGGAGGAGAGGAGCAAACTGAGCATGCTCAAGCCCCAGCCCTGGATGTTTAAGCTGAAAACAGGAAGTCTGATACAGAAGCCCATGAGTACACAATAGAAGGAAAGAAATGTTGTGTTTCTTTTGACAGAGGACTCAGAGCAGCATTACTTTGAGAGTTTACTAGTGTATTTATATAGACCTTTCTGATAAAGCTTACTTAGTTTTAGCCTTTCCTTCTCCTTTAAGTGAGTTTTAGGGGTATGTAATTGTGATCATGAAGAATCATTACTCACTGCAAAGGTTTCTCTACTGTATGTTCTTCGCTAACAGGTTCCACCCAAGTTCAGAACAACATTTTTTGTTGTTGCTCCTACTGGGTTTGGCAGCTGGCTCTGCTAATATTTGAATTATAATTAGTCTAATGCTTTGCATTCCTAATGGTCCTTTTAATGCTCTGCATAAATTGTCCTAAATGATTAGATGCTCACACTCCAATAAGCTTACCTAGAAAGGTACTGGAATACAGTAGGAGCCCGCTATCTGACAAGATGACGTATACAGATATACAGGGAAGGAACCCCATTATCCAGAAAGTTCAGGAATGATGCAGAGATTCCTATTTAAACTGACAACCTTTCTCTGTAATAAAACAATCCCTTATACTTGATGTTTACCGGCATTAAGTAAGTGAAAAGTGCTAGGTGATCACTCTACAAGAGTCTATAAAGCTTTGCTGCTGCAAGCAATAGATGTTGGCAACCTCTGTAGTATAACTGCTTTACACTGGGGCTTATTCACTAACAATGAGCTAATTCATGCTTGGGGAGAAACCAATGGCAACGAAGATAATGTATCTTAAAGGAGAATTCAACCCGTAACATAAAAAAACCCTACCCCCCTACCCTACGTAGACTCCACCTCCCCCCCCCCAGCCTACCTGGTACCCGGGACAAATGCTCCTAACTCTTTACTTACCCCTGGTGCAGATTCTGTCCTCGGGAGTTCATGGCCGCCATTTTCTTTTCTTCGTTAAACTTCAGAAGTAGACCATCGTTTTCGGCTCATGCGCAGTTGGAGTAATATTCCGGTCCCGAACAAATGCGCATGCGGCGAAAGTCACAAAAATTTCCGAAAGTCACAAAAAATTTCACAAACAAATGCGCAGTTGTTCGGGAAAGTTACTCCAACTACGCATGCGCCAAAACCGACGGTCTACTTCCAAAGTATATGAAGAAAAGAAGATGGCGGCCATGAACTCCCAAGGACAGAATCTGCACCGAGGGGTAAGTAAAAAGGGGAGGAGGGAGGGTGGTCTACGCAGGGTAGGGGGTAGGGCTTTTTTACGTTACAGGTTGAATTCTCCTTTAACGCATTGCTGTATCAGCCATCGAATAGGGAATTAGGCCAGTAAATCGATGCTTCCATAATAATATTTGTTTATTTGATTGCACAAAACAATCAAATTCAGAGAAAATTAAGCAAACAAACATAAAAAGTCAACAATACCAAATGGGAAGAGGTACCACAAAGCTTTATGGTCCCTGAGCTCCTCCCTCCTAACACAATTCATGTCATTGGATGCTTCATCGGAGGAGGTAAATCAATGTTTACTTCTAACGGACCTCAAAGTTGGGCTTCCAGAAGACGGAACAGGCATTCCCCACAATCTTACCAAAACTAGCCTTCAGGCCGGGCCCCTATTCAATGGTCTGGGACACCTTGGAGGTGGAGGGGAGCCCTATAGTTTGGGATCTACCACTTTAAATACCAAGAATGAGTTTCCAGGATTATCATGAAAAGGAAAACACATCTTAGCCTGATATACAACACATATCTGTCAGTATCTTTATTGAAGGTAGCTAAATGGGCAGGTAGCAATAGGGTGGCAGAAAGCAATGGGTAGCTTGTTGGATATATAAATTAATTATCTATATAGAAAACTATTTACGAGACTGATCTTTTTACCACCCTCTATAGCAGGGGTCCCCAACCTTTTCTACCCATGAGCCACATTCACATGTAAAAGGAGTCAGGAGCAAACTGAGCAGGAAAAAAGTTCCTGGGTGGTGTAAAATAAGTGCTGTGATTGGCTATTTAGTAGCTCCTATGTGGACTAGCATTCTACAGGAGACTCTGATGGCAGAACACCTGGTTTTTATACAACCAAAAATAAGATCCTTCTTTGAGGCCGTTGAGAGCAACATCCAAGAGGTCGGAGAGCAACATGTTACTCACGAGCCACTGGTTGAGTCAATTAAGTTGAGTCAATTAAGTTCCCTATAGTTGAGTCAATTAAGTTCAATAACCGAAATAATGTGCTGCGAAAGGTTTCATAGTTGAAGATGCAGCATTCGGATCAGTCTACATTACATACCTTCATTTTCCTAAGCCTTGATTTGTTATCGTGGCACCAGGCCAGGCAAGTCATGGTTTCTTGCCTTTCCAGAGACTCTTCCACTTCCTTGGCAGTCAGAAACATTTCAATATTCACTAAGTCCTAAGGAAAGAGAAACAGATATGTTTTAAATATATACTTCCAAATGCCTAGTTCAAATGAATACTTGAGATGCCTAAAAATATATTTTCGGAAAGGAGATGAAAATCAAGTAGATATAAAAATGACAAACTGAAAATACTCCATTACAATTGAAGTTAAAGGGGGAGTAAAATGTTTAAAAAAAATGAATACGGCTAGAAGCTTTGTATTTTATATACTGAATTTAGTGAACCAGCGCAAAGGTTCGGCAGCCCTATAACAGTAGAGATCTCGGCCTACACAGCTGTTCACAGGAGCTCCCCATATTGAATCTTGGCAGGCTATCTTGTGACACTGCACATGCTCAGTAAGTTTTGGAAAGCTGTTGAGAAGATGAGCTTAGGAGTTGCTAAAAATCCTGCACCAAATGAGATGCGTCTATCACAAAGCTGATGATACAGGGTTGATTTTTAAATTATGCAGTGTGATTTGTCCCCCCTCAGCTCTGGTAAGTGACAGCAGCACAGAGCATGTGCAGTGAATCAGCAGAAAAGAAGATGGGGAGCTACTGGGGCATCTTTGGAGACACTGATTTTTACTGCTAAAGGGCTGTGGTTGCCTAGGACTATAACTTTCCATTTAAATGAACTGCCTGTATAATATATGAAAAGTAGTAAGAATGGTACAGGTTTTTAAAGAAGAAATAATACAGAAGTAGCTAGAAATGTTGTACATGATGTTTTGTGCTTCTGTACCAGCCCAAGGCAACCAAAGCCCTTTAGCAGTAAAGATCTGTCTCCAAAGATGCCCCAGTAGCTCCCCATCTTCTTTTCTGCTGATTCGCTGCACATGCTCTGTGCTGCTGTCACTTACTGAGCTTAGGGACCCACTCACAATATACAGTACACATAGAATAGAAATGTCACAATATAAGGCTGATTAGTAATTAATACACATAATTACTACATGGCAGCACAGAAACCAGTGCAATTAGCATCAGAATTTAATAATCAGCAAACCTGTAGCATCAGCTTATATTACAGGGGAAGCTCATTTTCTGCTGGATAATTAGTGACGAGCCCTAAGCTTAGCTTCTCAACAGCCAATCAGAGCCCACTGAGCATGTGAGTGTCACAGACACTTTCCAAGATGGTGACCCCCTGTGACAAGTTTGAAGTCCTGGATCATTGCTGCTATTGACAAGCTGAAACTTTAGCCTCGTGCAATAAGTTCACTATATAAAACATGGCAGTTTTAGCCATATTCATACTTAGGGTTTAGTTCTCCTTTAAGGAAGGCAAGGGATAGAAACATCGTAAAAAAAAAACCACGCAAAATACCACCCCTTCATAGCCTATAACAAAAATAATCCAACCCCCTAATTTCCCAGAAACTGCTAGGAAAGGCGAAAGGCTCTACAACCAGCGCTGATCTTTAGAGTTTAAAACAACTCCCTCGGCAATAGGGATTTAACAACAGCCTTTATGTGCCCATTACGATTACAATTAATTGGTGTAAAGATATATTCCGTATTACAAAATCCCGGCCAGAATTAACATTATAAAAACTTCATTTATTTCCTTAATACGCTCAGGATAATGGATTTTGTTTCAGAATGTCATGGCGAAGGAAACCATAAACAGTGAATAAAGCGATGGAGATTAATGTTATTAATGGTCCCCGTAAAAAAGACATTCGTTCCAACTGTTCAATAACAGGTTTTTCTTTTGTAAATTAAAAACAAAAAAGGAAGGGAAAAGGGCAATCTGAGTGGGCTGTAGGTTTTCATACTGCAACGCACACATTGGGGAGTTATGGAGATGTTCCTAACATATTTGAGAATATTAAAGAATTAAGACAAATTCAGAGAAACGTATCAATGGTTTTCTCTGCCCCATGAAATAATGTCGTCTAATGGGAGGTTTTAATACAAAAAGAAAATGCAAGAAATCTTCATTGGTCATATTAATTAGTAATCATTAAATGTAGTCTTGGTCAGACACAGGAGTATATTGATTTTATTCAGGAAGACAAGTCACACAAATAATTGTCTTTGGAATTCAAACCTGACAAAATAATGTCCTTTAAAATGAGGACTAAACCCTAAAAATGAATATGGCTAAATATAATGAACTTATTGCACGAGGCTAAAGTTTGAGCTTGTCAATAGCAGCAATGATCCAGGACTTCAAACTTGTCACAGGGGGTCACCATCTTGGAAAGTGTCTGTGACACTCACATGCTCAGTGGGCTCTGATTGGCTGTTGAGAAGCTAAGCTTAGGGCTCGTCACTAATTATCCAGCAGAAAATGAGGTTCCCCTGTAATATAAGCTGATGCTACAGGTTTGCTGATCATTAAATTCTGATGCTAATTGCACTGGTTTCTGTGCTGCCATGTAGTAATTATCTGTATTAATTACTAATCAGCCTTATATTGTAACATTTCTATTTTATGTGTACTGTATATTGTGAGTGGGTCCCTAAGCTCAGTAAGTGACAGCAGCACAGAGCATGTGCAGTGAATCAGCAGAAAAGAAGATGGGGAGCTACTGGGGCATCTTTGGAGACACAGATCTTTACTGCTAAAGGGCTGTGGTTGCCTTGGGCTGGTACAGAAGCACAAAACATAATGTACAACATTTCTAGCTACTTCTTTAGTTAGGCTTTAGTTCTCCTTTAAGGGTGAGGCTTATTAAGCAGAAATACACAAGCAAATTAGGCTCTGTGAGCTAAATCTATTAAATATAAATATGTGCATGAGATTAGTTGACCTATAACCCTCCTCCAGCAGAAGACACACTACCCAGAATCTTTCAGGTAGGAAAGCAGAGAGCAAAAGATAGACAACAGCTGGAGAATTTCGGGCGACATCTGGTATAGTCCATTCATGTTCCATTCCATATTAATAAAAAACCATACCGCCAAAATGAATTTTTAAGCAACAGTTTATATCAAATTAAGTGACATATTAAAGAATCAAAACTGGAATATATATTTAAGTAAATACTGCACTTTTACATCTCTTGCCTTGAGCCACCATTTTGTCTCTTTGCTGCCTCAGAGATCACCTGACCAGAAATACTTCAACTCTAACTGTAACAGGAAGAAGTGAGGAAGCAAAAGACACAACTCTGTCTGTTAATTGGCTCATGTGACCTTACATGTATGGTTTGTTTGTGTGCACCGTGAATCCTACAATCCCAGGAGGTGGCCCTTATTTTTTAAAATATTTATGATTACCCAATGGCACATACTACTAAAAAAGTATATTATTATGAAAATGGTTTATTTACACGAAGCAGGGTTTTATGCAATATATTTTTTATAGAGACCTACATTGTTCGTTGGTATAGTTTTCCTTTAACAAATCTCCATGTCACGGAGCAGGAATCGTAGCTCTGAAGCTATAATACTAAACAAATACCACTTGCCGAGTTACTGGTGGGTGGCGCTCAAACAAAAGGGCTTTTTACAAATCAAGACCAGGCGAGTGACCATGGCTTTTTTATTTTCTCTCCTAAACCATTACTGCACCCCTCTTATTTCTGCATTCCGCACCAGCGAATAAAGTGAAGGGAAAACAATCGGAGCCAGCAAATGACTAAAGAACAGCTGCTCCAGTATTTCTAGCTGATGTGCCAAAATATCTAAAATAGCTCCATACAGGAAATAATCCGAACACTCGCCCAGATTTGGCTAGCATCATAAATTCCACAAATACAGAAATGTGCTAACCACAAGAAAGCCTCCGAAGCAGCAAGAAGATAATGGAGTTTGTGCAAGACAGCGTATAGCTACAGAGCATCACTGACTCATCTAATCCTGAGTGTTTGGGAACAAGGACCATCAGCATTGTTTTTGGGTTTTTAAAGGAGAACTAAACCTAACTAAAGAAGTAGCTAGAAATGTTGTAAATTATGTTTTGTGCTTCTGTACCAGCCCAAGGCAACCACAGTCCTTTAGCAGTAAAGATCTGTGTCTCCAAAGATGCCCCAGTAGCTCCCCATCTTCTTTTCTGCTGATTCACTGCACATACTCTGTGCTGCTGTCACTTACTGAGCTTAGGGACCCACTCACAATATACAGTACACATAGAATAGAAATGTCACAATATAAGGCTAAGGCCACACTAGGCGATAGCGCCGCGATTTGACTCGCGGCGACTTTTCGCCGCGACTTTTAAGCCGCAATCGCTGGGGAAACTTTTGCGCTGGCGTCTATGGGGAATCGCGGAAAATCGCCAGCGTAAAAACACACGCGGCGATCTTTTTTCTATTGTCGCTCGAAATCGCCTAGCGAGGCAATTTCGAGCGACAGTAGAGAAAAGATCGCCGCGTGTGTTTTTACGCTGGCGATTTTTCGCGATTCCCCATAGACGCCAGCGCAAAAGTTTCCCCCAGCGATTGCGGCTTAAAAGTCGCGGCGAAAAGTCGCCGCGAGTCAAATCGCGGCGCTATCGCCTAGTGTGGCCTTAGCCTAAGGCTGATTAGTAATTAATACAGATAATTACTACATGGCAGCACAGAAACCAGTGCAATTAGCATCAGAATTTAATAATCAGCCCTGTAGCATCAGCTTATATTACAGCCAGCGAAGCTCATTTTCTGCTGGATAATTAGTGACGAGCCCTAAGCTTAGCTTCTCAACAGCCAATCAGAGCCCACTGAGCATGTGAGTGTCACAGACACTTTCCAAGATGGTGACCCCCTGTGACAAGTTTGAAGTCTTGGATCATTGCTGCTATTGACGTGCAATAAGTTCACTATATAATATTTGGCATTTTTTAGAAATGCAGCAATAATGAATTGTACAGCCTTGCTTAGAAACATTTTATGGAACTCCATTTCTTTCCTTCGGTTGTGTACACAAGGGCTTCTGTATCAGACTTCCTGATTTCAGCATATACCTCCAGGGCTAGGGCTTGAGCATGCTCAGTTTGCTCTTTTCTCCCTCCCTCCTGTAATCTGAGCCCAGAGCTATAAGTGAGCAGGGGACAGAGTGAAGAGGCTCCTAAAAAGGAAGCCTTTTGGATCTGCCGCCTGGAAACCCTAGCCCCTAATGGCCTGACTAGAGAGTTTGATATGCATTCTATTTTTTAAATTGATCTGGATCTTATTCTAATTTTAATCATTGTGTTTTTACAGATTAATGTGACAAGCGCACATTGAAGAAAAGTTGGTTTCCTTTTCAAGTGGATGCATTTACTAAAACGGATACAAGGTTGTTATATTTATAAATGATTATTGCTACTTTGAGACCTTGTATCTATATGTTCGACAGATGGCACTGTTTAAATGTGTTTAAAAGGAAGTCCAAGTGACCATATGTGTTAGCTTGAAAAAAAGCTGGGGAACGGCTTGAAACGTTGCTGTGTTTGGTCGGAGCCATATCTAAATAAAGGCTTTTTAACTCTAACAAAAGGTGCCGTTCACTATATTATTGGATATTCTGCAGTGACTGGTGGCCGCAACAAAAACATAGAAATACAAAATTAAGAACTCACTGTCAGCGCTGACCGATCCAAACAGGAGGTGTTGATATTAATAGCAATTCGGCTTTATTAGATCACACAGTGTAAGAATAAAACAGTTGGTGCGCAAACTCCAAAACCTACGCGTTTTGTGCCCTTAGATTCGGCTCTTCCTCAGGGTTAAGTGCCGAATCTAGGGGCACGAAACGTGTAGGTTTTGGAGTTTGCGCCACCACTGTTTTATTCTCACACTGTGTGATTTAATAAAGCCGAATTGCTATTAATATCAACGCCTCCTGTTTGGATCGGTCAGAGCTGACAGAGAGTACTCAATTTTGTATTTGATGGATTGTTCCGGTGAAGTAGCCGAAATCTCGCGATAGCTGCGACCGGTCAGGAGACTCGGAGAACCAGGGAGAGCTCCGCCATCAACCGCTTCACAAATACATGCTGGTATCAAATACACAACAGAACATGCACCTGCATACCGGGGGAGTATTGTGCTGACACAGATCTAGAGAATGAGCAGGGAGAGACTCAGGCAGGAAGTAAAGCTAATATGGCAGCTGCTCTCCTAAACAAACAGAGAGAACGTCTTAAGCGGTATGGTAAAGCATTCTGCAGAATAAATATAGTCTTATAGCTTACACTATTGTGGCTATTGACTATTGGCAATGTACTGCTTTGGCAACTTTCCTTCTCCTTTAAAGGGGGTAAAGAGGGTATTTGCTTTTAAACCCCAGCACACAGAGGGAAATAAAGTTGAAGCTTATCCACAAGTTTTTTAAAGAGCTAAAAACTTCCTGGGTCCTCACTTTCTCCAACGCCCACCATGGTTATCTGATTTCAAGTAACCAAATGGTCTGGATCTCCTGAGCAAAAGCATCAGAACCATTTATAGAGCCATGTACATTTGTGGGACGGTGATGGAATCTCCAGGCATTAAATCGATACTTCCACAGGTTAAAACATTTGGGTTTACATTTAAATTCATCAAAACAGCAGCGAGTTGAAGAGGAGCCGATGTACGGCTGAAGGTATTTCGCTTTCAACCAAAGTAAATGGCGCACGCGAACTGGTGCCGCGCTTCTCAGAACAGCGGCGAAGGAAAGCGGGGAGTCTTCAAATGAGCGATGAACCTGATTTATTTAGAATTGGCATCCGCAGAGATTATTTGGAAGTGCATAAATATGTCACGCTGTGACAGTTCATTCTTAGAGGGAAAAGGGAAGAAAGAAGAAAACTCTGTGGGGAACTGTATAATTCAGTGTCATGAAAAACACAATAATCCAGGCCCACGAATGTTTGTTATTAACATAAAAATGAACTTGTTCCAGCACATTTAAAGTGGATGCATTTCTGAAGGAGCAAGGCTGGAGGGGAAAAAAAACACATACAATTGAAATATTCTGAATATGACAGTTATTTGGAATCGCTCTGGGCTGAACAAAGGCACAGTCAGAGTATAAAGCAGCATTATCAGCTCTTAATAGAAAAGGCAAATATGTAAGGAGTTGAATTGCCTTCTCAGTGGAAAGAACTTTAGACCATGGACATACTCAGCAGAACTAACTAAACACAAGAATCAAACGTACTGGGTCAGAACTGCCATTTTATCATTCAACCACATTAAACTAAGCTTTATATGACTCGGGACTAGATAAAGATGGCTGTATGGGTCAAGACTGGTTTCCTGAAACAAATAACCAAGCTGACAATCTGAGTTGGTGGGTGAAATCTCCTTCAGGTCAATTACCATAGCAGGCAATGAGCTAGGCCACTAAAAAACATTTAACCTGCCATCAACGTGATTGCCTGTACTCTTCTTTTGGTCTTCAAAATTGCTTACAGATGAAAGCTATCCTGGTGCTAGGACAATGGTACAGTTGGGCACCAGTGACTTTTAGGAATTCGTGGTGTACTGTCAAATTGGCAGTCGGCTGAATGCACTCATGTTGATGATGATCTTTCCAGATGGGAATTTGCATAGAAAGCAAATAAGCTCTTGCAGAAAAGGGAGTCCCCCCCTAAAAGAATCATTTGGTCTAACGGTTAATCAAAATCTGACACCCGACTCCTTCAAGAAGACAGAATGAAAAGAAACCGATGTAGAGAGAAAAGATGTAAAGTCAAACTTGATTTTCAGAAACGGTATAGAATTAATTGATTATATCAAGAAAGCTTCTTATTTCAATGTGATGAATCTTATATTAAATTATATTAAAAAAAAGAATCTCTCGATTAAAGGACCCTTAGCATGTCTTGCTTGCTGCAGAAAAAAACATTTTTGCATGAATTAGGATTTGGCCAAATTCTACATTTTCAGCTGAAATTAATTAACTGAATCCTTAAAATAATGCGGCTTTAAAGCTAGGGACATTGGAGAATTTTGTGTTCAGAATTAAAGAAAATAGTATTTTTGTCAAATTCAAATATACAAATTAGGGCTAGCATTCCATTTGGTATTCGGCAGAGTCTTTTGAACACAATTCAGTCTTTGGCCAAATCCAAAAGTTATTACAGTATATACTCGAGTATAAGCCGTCCCGAGTATAAGCCGAGGTACCTAATTTTACCTCCAAAAACTGGGAAAGCTTATTGACTCGAGTATAAGCCTAGGGTGAGAAATGCAGCAGCTTCTGGTAAGTTTCAATCAAAAAATTGAGTGTTTCTGCTCCCATTGGAGGTGCCGGCGTCTCGTTTTTGGATGCCGGCGAATATTCTTGGAGACCATTCTTGGATGCCGGCAACTATTCTTGGACGCCCGTTTTTGCGCTTGACCCGAGTATAAGCCGAGGTAGAGTTTTTCAGCATATCTTGGGGGCTGAAAAACTTGGCTTATACTCGAGTATATACGGTACTAGTAGGCATGTAAATATCTCAAGATCTATTTGTGAGCAAGTCCAAGTTGTTTTTCTTTAAAGCAGCCTTACTACTAGAGGACTGTTTATCAAAGGTCAAATTTTGAATTCATGTGAATTTTTTTTTTTTAATTGGAATATACTCGCAATTCGATTGGGAGGTTAAGAAAAATGGATAATGGCTAATATTCAATCAAATGGTTCAAGCCCGAAAATTCGAATCATATTCAATCAGTATTGTATTAATACAAATTGAATTTTTCTCAGGAAAAAAAAACTTGAATGTAAGGAAGGCTATTAACCTCTCCAAATGGCTCAACGGACCTCTGCCATTATAAAAAATTTTTAGATAGAAAGAGGTATAATTAATTTATACCAATACCGCGCCACTGCACTATTGACAAAAAAAAAAAGGGGGGGGGCTGCTTCCTTGAATATAACCGTTCACACCAGGTTAAAACGACACAGGAAATCTGAAATAGAATGCAAAAGGAAGCGCACACATAGAGTAGTATTGTCTCAATTAAGATAAGCAATTAAGCCCCTAGAGCCACAGAGTGTTTAAAAATGGTGCCTGGAGAGCTATATTGCAGAAGATCCACCAGTGTGATATTCTTCAAGATTCCCCCTTTCGGGTATATACTCACAAGATTTCTTGGATTTTTGATGCATGTAGTAATGTTTGTTCTTCACCTTATAAGTTTTCTCCAGTCATCCACCAAGTAATATAATGAAGATATAAGCAAAATATAGTATAATATTGCTTTAATAAATATTAAAAATCACCATAAAACAAACTATTTTCTACTCACAAGGATCACCAGATCATAAAGCACGTAGCACCCAAAGCAAAATAAAAGTCCAGAGTTCTCTGGGTCCAGGAAGGTTTCTCCTGTTGAGTCTGTGATCGATGAATAAATCAAACTGCTCCAATATCCGTGATCAATGAAAAAATCAAACTGCTCCAATATCCAAAGCGTTTCGCAGTCTCCCTTGACCGCTTCCTCAGGGAAGGTGTGATGATCACACAAGGACCTATGCCATTGACTTGTACATGATTTCAGCAGGTTTTAGGAGGCAAATATTCGAATTAGGCCTGTTACAATGGTCGAGCGGTGATAAATCTCACATTCAAATTTACATTCCAATAGGGGGATTAAAATTTGAATGTGTAAATTTTGAACATTTGTATTTGAATTTACTATTCGACTGCCCCCTAGTCTTCTGTTATGCAGTGGGGAAGATGATGCGTGGCCTATGGCAGCTGAAGAAATCCGAAGCTTTGCTAAAGAGAATGGAAATAATAAACAGATTTCTGCACAGACCTGACACATTTATTTTAAATAATTCTTCCTTTGCCTTTTCATCCCCATCACGTCGTTTATTTTCAAATCTCCAGCGATTTTCCGTTTGAAGGAAGGAACATTAACGCAAGCCATTATTTGTGTAGCTTCCTAATGACGGCTGTCAGCGAGAATTTTCACGGGGCCGCTTTGCAACTTTGCCCTTATCACAATTTGAAAGGAGCTGCTGCGGCACCATTTATTACGATCCGCTTTTCTCCTGGTGCCAATCATGGCCTTGGGTTTCGTTTTTATTTATTTTTTTCAATTGTTTTTCTAGGTCATGTTTTATTCTTTTAGAAAAATCTATCCTGTAACACTAAGAACGGTGTGTAATTCGATTACAATGACTCTTAGCCCAGAACTAAGTGAAATGTAAAAATAAAATAAATGTTGAGATAAGAACGAGCAAGGGAATGCCACACCTTGCCCATCCCATTAGACCAGTTGCTCCTTAAAATAAGTGCTCCATGAATAACATTTATGCTATTTTTTTTTTTTTAACACTTGGATCCATTATTCCCTACGTTTTCAGTATTTTATTTGTTGGTCACAGAGAAGACAATCTGCTACAGTCTTGCTTGCTTCACGGTTACAGCTGGGAGGAAGTTCCACTATGATGTTAGATCAAGAGGAAAAATATAAAAGCTTGGTCTCCAGTGATTAAACGGCTTTTTCTTTATTATATAACCATATCTTTTGTTGCAAGAGTTTTTCATCTAATCCTCTGATCCACAAATATTGAGAAAATCTTTTTTTTTTCCTGAGGATTTTCATCATAATTTGCACTACTGAACGCACCGTAGCTTTGGCAACCTGAAATACTGGAAGGAGCATAACGGGTATAGATTCAATTTGTTTTATAGCAGCAAAGGAGTTTATTGCTTACGGGTCACCATCAAGAACCCCTTGCCAAGAGAAAATCAGATTTCTGTCTACCAACAATACGCGGACAATATAATGGCAGAATGTAATTGCTGTGTGTACAAACAAACACACCCCAAGTAGAGTTTGCTAGGATTCATGGTTACTGAGCTACTGTATAAAGCTAATGGATATGTTAAGAAGTAGGCTTGGGCGAATTTGACCACTTTCGCTTCGACAAAAACTCGCCGCCAGCAAAATGTCGCCGACGCCCATTAAAGTCTATGGGCGTCAATTTTTTTGACGCACATCATTTTTTTTTTTGACGTGCGACGCCATACAAGTCTATGGGCGTCATTTTCGCAGCGAAACAAGGCGAAAAAATTCGCCCATCCCTATTAAGAAGTAGAGATAACATTACTGCCGTTCCTCCAGATTTGGTTTTCCTAGTTTTGATGAAGGTATAATACTGTAGATTTGGCCGAATAACAGGTAAACAAAATTAAAGGGGTTGTTCAAATGAGTCCGTACACCAAATCAATCCAAAGAAGTTTTAATGAAACTACAAAGAATAAATCAGAGCTTCCTTTAGTTCAGAACTGATTTGTTTCATGTACCTATACCCAGGGCCGCCATCAGAAATAGCAGGGCCCCATACGAAAGAATTTCCAGGGCTGCACCCACCACAAGCCCCACCTACAGGTCCACCCCCACCACACACTAAAAAAAGAAAAAAAAAAGAAAAAAAACCTTTGGTGGATATTGTTCCCACATGTTAATAAAAAAAACATTTGTGGTCAGGACCCTCCATTAAAAAATATTGGTGGCTAGAACCCCACATGGTGAAAAACAACTGTCGGCCAGGGCCCCCCACTTGTAAGAAAATTGGTTGTCAGGGCCCCCCTTAAACATACATGTAAAAAAACTTGCCCCCCCCCCCAGAAGTTTAAAAAAAATTTGGTGCCCAGGGCCCCAACACACAACAGGGACCACAAAGGGTTACCTTTAGGGGGGCCCTACCATGTTACACTTACTTCATTAGTGTGGCCCACCTGCTGTCAGTAAGCTGCCAACTACAGAAGGGAGGAGGGGAGCACAGGTGGCTGCATCTTCTTCCAGTGACAGCATTTTCTTCCCTTATTGGTCACAGAATTTCAAGTCCTGGTAAAGCTGCATGGCGATTGGATGAGCTGGTAGAGAAGTTCAAACCTTAACTATCCAATCCCTAAGCAGCTCAACCAGGACTTAAACTCAGTGACCAATAAGGGGAAGTAATGGACAGAACATACCTCCCCTTGTGCTCCCGCCCTGCCTTCCCCAAGTCAGCAGCAATCAGAAAGCGGGGGGGCCCAGCTAATCAAGAAAGTGCCGCATGGCCGGGCCCCCCTTACCCTCGGGGCCCCCTACAACTCTCCCTCCTGCCCCCCGATGGCTGCCCTGCCTATACCCTCTTAGTCATAGGCAGTGGGTTTGGTACCAACAGTTGCAGGTCTTAACTATAGCAAGTTTTACCCTTTTAAAGGAGAAGGAAAGACGCAGTGCACTTCGGGGTGCCAAATGTTAGGCACCCCCAAGTGATTGTATTGACTTACCTGAAACCCCGGGCCGGTGCTCCTATCAGCAGAAAACTGCAATGGCCCTGGGTTATTCCAGTGAGCACAATGGATTGATTCTTTTCCGGCTTCCTCTTTCCCTTGCGCGGCTGCGCAAGTGCAGTAGAACGAAAAACCGAACCTCAAAGAGAATTCAATCCATAGTTTAAAAATCGGTAGACCCCCCCCTCCTTCTTCCCCCCCCCAGCCTACCTGACCTCCCAGGCAAATGCATGGCAGCCATCTTCTTCTTCAGTAATCTTCGTGTATTGACGGCATTTTCGGCGCAAGCGCAGTTGGGAGTAAATTTCCTGCCCTGAACAACTGCGCATGTGCCGAAAGTCACGAAGATTTCCAGAAAATTTTCTGAAATTTTAGTGACTTTCAGTGCATGCTCAGTGGTTTGGGATCGGAAATTAATACTCAAACTGCGCATGTGACACAACTTCCGAAAAAGAAGAAAGAAGATGGCGCCCGTGAGGCCAGAATCTGCACAGAGGGGTGAGTAAAAAAATAGGGGCATTTGCACGGGGAGGGGGCAGGTAGGCTGGGGGGTTTATTACGTGTTGAATTCTCCTTTAACTAAAAAGTCGCTATTTCGTTCAACTTCGCATGAATTTGCCCCGGGAAATTTGAAGAAAGAAAAAGCCGGAAGAGGATTGCTCCGTGGTGCTCATTGGTATAACACCAGGCTGGTGCAGTTTTCTGCTGATAGGAGCACCGGCCCGGGGTTTCAGGTAAGTCAATACAATCACTTGGCGGTGCCTAACATTTGGCACCCCCAAGTGGTTAACGGCTTTCCTTCTCCTTTAAGCTAAATACACATGTGCCAATCTAATCGTCCAAAACAAAATTCATTTTTCGGACAGTGCGTGGGCTCCGAATAATAGTCCTAGTAATTTTCCTACCACTGCGATTAGACGTCAAGTCGATCAGACAGGTTATAACATTTCTGTTGGATAAAGATAATAGCTTTGCATGTGTTGCCTATCTGGCAATATCCATGGATGACCGTCACTACAGGTATGGGATCCATTATCCGGAAACCTGTTATCCAGAAACCCACGAATTACGGGTTGACTGTCTTCCATAGACTCCATTTTATTCAAATAATTAAAATTTTAAAAATGATTTCCTTTTTCTCTGTAATAATAAAACAGTAGCTTGTATTGATCCCAACTAAGATATAATTAATCCTTATTGGAAGCAAATTATTTAATATCTAGAGGATTTTCTAGTAGACAATGGAGATTTGGATATTTAAATTATTAGAAGATCAGTTATCCAGAAAACTCCAAATCCAGAGCATTCTGGATAACAGGTCCCACACCTGTACTATTTTCAGGACATAACTTCAACAAGATTTGTGTCGGTCAATGAATGGACAGAACATGGTCAGATTTGTGATTTTCCCACTTTAATCCTACAATTTAAATCTGGATGTTAGTTTTAGATTGTTGCATTAAAACATAAATCAATATCTGAATGTTCACTGTACGACGAATAATAATGTGCTTGACCAGCTTTTTTTATGTTTTTTTTTTAGGGATGCACCGAATCCACTATTTTGGATACAGCTGAACCCCTGAATCCTTAGCCAAAGATTTGGCCCGAATACCAAACCGAATCCAAACCCTAATTTGCATATGCAAATTAGGGTGGGAAGGGGAAAACATGTTTTACTTCCTTGATTTGTGACAAAAAGTCACACAATTTCCCATCCCTAATTTGCATGTGGGATTCAGATTTGGTTCGGCCGGGCAGAAGGATTCGGCAGAATCCAAAGCCTGCTGAAAAAGGCTGAATCCCGAATTATATACTCTAAAAATACACAATAATAATAATAATAAATATATATTATTACTATTATTAACGTGTATTTTTAGAGCACCAACATATTTCGCAGTGCTGTAAAATATATATATATATATATATATATATATATATATATATATATATATATATATATATATATATATATATATATATATATATATATATCTCTCTCAACTGATCAGTCATTGAGAAGCACTACGGTATATTGTTCTTAAATGTGTATTTAAGCCATAAAAATCATACGGTGGCAGCCCAGGAGACTCCGTGCCTTTAAGGCAGGAAGCAGAGGGTAATGCTGGAGCATCAATAAAAGAATTAGCCAATATTTAATAGCATTTGATTTTCCAGGCAATATTTACTTTGATTTCCACTAATTGCGGTGTTATCTAACAGAGTCTGAGCTGCCCTCTGGGGCCTCCGAGAAATGTTCTTTTTTTTTTTTTTTAACATCTCAGAACAGAATGCTGGGAGCAAAACGAAATAATCCACAGGAATTATTCATAACACACTTGGATCTGTAATGAGGGGCTGCATGAAAGGGAATAAATGACAGATTCTGCAGATAAAACCATTTACACAGACACACAAAGCACACAGACAAGGGTATCAATTAGTCACTTAGCACTTTGTTCATTTTAGGAAAGCAATATGACATAATGAGAATTATATATTTGCATTCGGAGGTTTTTTTTTTTTTTTTCATGTGCCCATTAAAACGCAGATGGGGAGAAACTGTAATCATTTTAAGTTGGTAGCAAAGCTGTGAAGGCGTATTTCCAGCAAATGTCTGCACATTCCTCCAAGCACTTTAACGGGGTGAAAATACAAATTAAGGAAGAAGGAAGTTACATTTGCACATGAATCATTTGAAAACTGTTTTATTTTTACCCATGTTTAACAAACATCTATATATATTTTTTAATAAATGTGCGATGTGCATATGCAGATATAGATGTTTTATACACAATGCAAGTTATATTAAAGGGACACTCCCCCATCTTTCTTATTTACCATTGTGTTTGCCTAATGGAAGCATCGAAAACTGAATGTATAATTATTTTCTTTTTCTCCCCTAACATGGAGACACACATGGAGATTCGGGGGGGATTAGTCGCCCGGCGACAAATCGCATCTTCTCTGGGCGACTATTCTCCCCGAATTGACTTCACGCCGGCTAGAATCTAAAATCGCCATCGGGATGTCACTCGAAACGCTTTATTTTCCGAAGTTGACCGAAGTTGTCTCACATGTCTCGGCTGCCACTGTTTCCCAGGGAGGCTGCCCACAAGCCTTACCTACATATAGGGGGCCCATTTACTTAGCTCGAGTGAAGGAACAGAAGAAAAAAAATGTAGAATTTTGAATGTTTTTTTTTGGCTACTTTGACCATCGAATGGGCCACTTCGATCTTCGACTTCGAATAGAACGATTCGAACTAAAAATCGTTCGACGATTCGATAGTCGAAGTACTGTCTCTTTAAAAAAAAACTTCGACCCCCTAGTCGCCACCTAAAAGCTACCGAAGTCAATGTTAGCCTATGGGGAAGGTCCCCATAGGCTTTGCTAGCTTTTTTAGGTTGAAGAAAAATCGTTCGATCGATGGATTAAAAGCCTTCGAATCGAACGATTTGAAGGATAATTGCGGTAAGTCCTTCGACTTCAATATTCAAAGTCGAAGGATTTCAATTCAGCAGTCGAATAAAGAGGGTTAATTAACCCTCGATATTTGACCATAAGTAAATTTTCCCCATAGTCTTCCTATTGTGTTAATCCCTTTTAAAAAGTGAAAAGGGGATATAACTTTATAATCCAGGGGCACGTAGAGGCCCATTTATCAAACGAATAAGTTCGATTTTTTTTTTAAAAACTCCCATAAACTCGAAATTTGACCAATTGAAATTGATTATAAAAATCGAATTTTTTAAAAAAGGATCGACCCGAAAACTTGAATCGAATTAGATTCAAAATTTAAAAACTCGATTCCAGTTTTATTTCTCCGGAAAAAAAAACTTGAATGTCAGGAAGGCTGCAAACAACTCCAAAATGATCCCAGGATGTCTCCCATAGACTTAAACAGCAATTCAGCAGGTTTTAGGTGGCCAATAGTCGAAATTGAATTCTTAAAGAGCCACAGTATGATAAATCTCGAAAATCAAATTAGAATTTTTTGAAAAACTCCCTAGTCAAATTTGACAGTTTTAACCATAAAAAATACTTGAAAATTGGAATAAAAATTCTTTGGAGGGCGAAGTTCAGCCTACAGGCCTCCAGTTGGACAGCCCTACTCCATACTATGCTTCTCGCACTACCATTAAAGGGGTAGTCAGTCCACATTAACATTAAAGGGATACCGACAGGTTCTTATGAAAATCCGTAGAAACCTGCCAGTATTACTAAATGGTTGTGGTTTGAAAATCCAGGAAGCCAAAAGTAGCAATGCACTGAATGCACTATTTGGGATTCGGCCAAATCCCAGAATCCTTCGTAAAAAAAAAAAACGCCCGAATACGGAACCAAATCCTAAGAGGGAAATCGTGTGACTGTCACAAAACAAGGAAGAATAAAAGGGTTTCCCCTTCCCACCCCTAGTTTGCATATGCAAATTAGGATTCAGATTCGGTTCTTGGCCGAATCTTTCGTGAACGATTCGGGGGTTCAGCCGAATCCAAAATAGTGTATTTGGTACATCCCTAATATTTAAGCTGGCCAACTACGTCAAAGTCATCCCATATCTGGCCAGTCCTACGCTCAAATTGCATCTGATTCATTAAGAATTCAATTGCTTCATTATACATTTTACACATGGACTAAGTTTTACCTGCAACTTACTTGCTGCTTTCAAAGTTAAAACTCCCAAACTTGGCTGCCCTTTTATTAGACACCAGTGGGATCACCTGACTATAGCTGGGAGGGGTGGGGGCTAAATTCTATGGGAGACGGGCCTTTCTGTAATGCAGATCTGGATAAAGGGTTTTCGGATAACGGATCCCATACCTGTACCATGCAATGGGGGTGATTTGGGGTACAGGCCTTAAAGGAGTGGCTCACCTTTCAGTAAACTTTTAGTATGTTCTAGAATGGCCAATTCTAAACAACTTTTTTTCATTGGTCTTCATTATTTATTTTATAGTTTTATAGTTATTTGCCTTTTTCTTCGGACTGTGCAGCTTTCGAATGGGCGTCGCTGACCCCTTCTAAAAAGCAAATGCTCTGTAAGGCTACAAATGTATTGTTATTGCTACTTGGTATTCCCCATCTTTCTATTCAGGCCTCTCCTATTCATATTCCAGTCTCTTATTTAAATCAATGCATGGTTGCTAGGGGAATTTGCACCCTAGCAACCAGATTGCTTAAAATGCTAATTGAAGAGTTGTCCAATATACAAATAACTCAAAAACCTTAAATAATAAAAAATGAAAACCAATTGCAAATTGTCTCAGAATTAGGGATGCACCGAATCCACTATTTTGGACAACCGAATCTTTCACAAAAGATTCGGCCAAATACCGAACCAAATCCTTATTTGCATATGCAAATGAGGGGTGCGAAGAGGAAAACATTTTTTACTTCTTTGTTTTGTGACAAAAAGTCACACGATTTTCCTTCCCACCCCTAATTTGCATATGCAAATTAGGTTTGGATCCGGTTCGGCCAGGCAGGAGGATTCGGGCGAATCGAATCCTGCTGAGAAAGGCCAAATCCTGGCCGAATCCCGGACCAAATCCTGAATTCGGTGCATCCCTACTTAGAATATCACTCTCTACATCATACTAAAAGTTATCTCAAAGGTAAACAACCCCTTTAAGCCCTTATATATCTTCATTTACCCCATCCTTATACTACTGCATATCTTGAAAGGCATTCTGCAAGGAATCAAGAGATGCCACTGAAATAGCACTAAAAGTAAAGCTTAGTTCAACCACCTTACTATGTGTATTATAGCTACGGATGCATCGAAGCCAGGATTCGGATCGGGATTCGGCCTTTTTCAGTAGGATTCAGCCAAATCCTTCTGCCCGGCCGAACCGAATCCTAATTTGCGGAAGCAAATTAGGGGCAGGGAGGGAAAACGAGTAACTTTTTGTCACAAAACAAGGAAGTAAAAAATTAGGGATGTACCAAATCCAGGATTTGGTTCAGGATGCGGTCTTTTTCAGCAGGATTCGGACGAATCCTTCTGCCCGGCCAAACCGAATCCGAATCCTAATTTGCATATGCATTGCATATGCAAATTAGGGGTGGGGAGGTAAATCATGCGACTTTCTGCCACAAACAAGAAAGTAAAAAATAAGGGATGTACCAAATCCAGGATTTGGTTCGGGATTCGGTCTTTTTCAGCAGGATTCGGATTTGGCCAAATCCTTCTGCCCGGCCAAACCAAATCCGAATCCTAAATTGCATATGCAAATTAGGGTCGGGAAAGGGAAATCGCGTGACTTTGTCACAAAACAAGGAAGTAAAAAATGGTTTCCCCTTCCCACCCCTAATTTGCATATGCAAATTAGGATTTGGTTCGGTATTCGGCCAAATCTTTCCCGAAGGATTTCGGGGTTCTGCCGAATCCAAAATAGTGGATTTGGTGCATCCCTATAAAAAATGTTTTCCCCTTCCCACCCCTAATTTGGATATGCAAATTAGGATTCGGATTGGTATTCGCCCCAATCTTTTGCGAAGGATTCAGCTGAATCCAAAATAGTGGATTTGGTGCATCCGTAATAACAGTAATAAAAGAAGTATACACAAGCACCAGTTTATGTGACAAGCTGTAGCCAGTGTAATACATATAAACAACAGCAATTAACTAACAAATACCCCCATTTCAAAGCCTGGGCTGTGTCTGTCTACATTATTAAAAACGAAAAAAAAAAAAAAAAAGCACCTCTGATCCCAGTGCTGGAATCCAAGGTCATAACGAAATTCAAATAAGATCATTACTCAGTCTAACAAGCCTGTGCCGATGAGCCATCTTTATGGAGCATTCGATCAAAATCATTTGTTACGGCCGCTTCTATTTCTCCAGCTCTGCTCTGTTTATCACCTCATTAGAGAGCTGAAAGCCATTAACAAATTACTCCAATAGTCCGATTTGATTAGCACAGATTTTGCCGTCAGCACCTGTTGATGTACGGCTTCCAGCCTCGTTATTTCCACAGGAAAAAAAAAAAACCAGAGAACTCGACATAAAGGAATTCACCGAGGGAAAAGTTCAAGTTTTTTTTTTTTTTTTTTTTTGCAGGCTCTTATAAGGAGGTGATGAAATGAAACGTATTAAAACTTGATGATGTGAAGTTGGGAAATGAAGTCGAGATGCATAATGCAGCGTTGGAGAGCTCTGGGAATGTGTGTATGTTACTGCAGTGCTGGTCCAACAGTAAGTACACTCATAAAGCAATCTCTCCTGCTGTGTATCACACATTAACAGCAACATTTAGAATTTAGACAAGTCCATACAAATTTATCTGTGCATTGTCCAGTCTCCTTCCCTTACCCCAAGGCTGATGTTCTTCTTTTAAAGGATTGGTTCAGTGTATAAAAATAAAAACTGGGTAAATAGACAGGCTGTGCAAAATAAAAAATGTTTCTAATATAGTTAGTTAGCCAAAAATATAATGTACAGTATAAAGGCTGGAGTGAGTGGATGTGTAACATAATAGCCAGAACACGACTTCCTGCTTTTCAGCTCTCTAACTCTGAGTTAGTCAGTGACAACTATAAGGGGGCCACATGGGAAATAACTAGTGATGGGCAAATTTGTACCGTTTCACTTCGCCATGCAATAACGGGAGAAAAATTCAAAAAACTGGATTTTTTACGCCGGCAACACTTTGGACAGTTGACGCACATTAAAGTAATGGGTGTCCGTTTAATTTTTTGATGCCGGCGAATTTTCACGGCAAATTCACAAATTTATTTACCGAAGGCGACACACTCAAATTCACAGAGAATTCGAGCCTGGCGAATAAATTCGCCCATCACTGCACATAACTGTTCAATGAGTTTGCAATTGATCCTCAGCATTCAGCTCAGATTCAAAAGCAACAGTTATGACCCATGTGGCCCCCCCGGTCAATCAGTGGAAACCAAGATAGCTGAAAAGCAGGAAGTAGTGTTCTGGCTATTATGTTAGACACCAGTCACTCCAGCCTTTATACATTACATTTTTGGCTAACTAACTATATTAGAAACAGTTTGTATTTTGCACAGCCTATCTATTTACCCAGTTTTTATTTTTATACTGAACAATTCCTTTAAAAACACACTGATACTAGAGTGAGAACTGGCATCTTGCAGTTTTCTTCTTGTACCCCCCTCCAAGGCCCTGGGTTGGGCACATAGTGGGGGAGCACCGAATCTAGGAAAAGCAGTGTGTGTTCTATGCTTTAAGGGGAACTATCGCAACAATGAAAATGTATTATTAGCTTCAGCATACTGAAATAAGAAACATTCTAAATACAATCAAGTAAATATTCTGTAATGTTTCTGAAACAGTCAAGTTTATGGTCACTATTCCTCTCTCAGCATCTGTTTCTCTTCATTCTCTCTTCATGCAGCAGTTGGGTGTCAGATATTCATTGACAGTTAGATCCAATATATCTTATAGGGGGGCTCCTTTTGCCTAGAAGATGTATTAGAGCTCACCCTATTAAAATCACCAGACATCATGTCTCTCTACATGCAGGATTTGTGCAAAAGGCAGTTATTTTGTTAGATTTTGTTTGTACTGGAATCAGTTATTTGAGTGAGCTTTAATTCATCCGCTAGGAAAGGAAGCCCCCCCTATAAGATATATTGGATCAGTCAATGAATATCTGACACCCAACTGCTGCATAAAGAGAGAATGAAGAGAAACAGATAGTAGAACAAACTGGTGCCCTTTTCAGTCAACTGAATAACCACTGGGGGGATTGTTTAGATTTTTCCTTTATCCTGTGATCTCAATCTAACAGAAATTTGAATTTGAACGTCAAAGCTTACCTCAATGTCACTTTGCCGGGCTAGTTTCACAGCCGTGTTGTAGTAGCCACAGCGCAGGAGATGTTCCACCATCATGCGGTCCATACGCTTCTTTTTCCACATATTGATGGCCGCCACTTGGTCACTGCTGTGCTCCTTCAGGTGTTCGATCCGCCGTTTGCACAGTTTGGCGCTCTCGTCCTCTGCCTGGATGGATTCCACCGCCTGTTTTATACAGCACCAAGATGTTAGCACAACACACACTGCGGGGCAGATTTATCAAGAGTCGAATTTAATTTATGATCAAAAAAACTGTCAAATTCCACTAAGGAGTTATTCAAATTCGATTCAAGTCTTTCAAAAAAATTCGAATTTCGAGATTAATCATACACAGGCCCTTTAAAGGGAAAACATGTTTTTTTCAAAACGCATCAGTTAATAGTGCTGCTCTAGCAGACTTTTGCACTGAAATCCATTTCTTAAAAGAGCAAACAGTTTTTTTTATATTCAGTTTTGAAATCTGACATGGGGCTAGACATATTGTCAATTTCCCAGCTGCCCCAAGTCATGTGACTTGTGCTCTGATAAACTTCAATCACTCTTTACTGCAAGTTGGAGTGATATCACCCCCCTCCCTCCCCCCCCCCCAGCAGCCAAACAAAAGAACAATGGGAAGGTAATGTGATGTGTGCCAGCACTCTAGAAACGAACTACTTTCTGGCAGACTGTTATTTTTCCTACTGAATGTAACTGAATGTGTCTCAGTGGGACCTGGATTTTACTATTGAGTGCTGTTCTTAGTTCTACCAGGCAGCTGTTATCTTGTGTTAGGGAGCTGCTATCTGGTTACCTTCCCATTGTTCTGTTGTTTGGCTGCTGGGGGGGGGGGGTGACATCACTCCAACTTGCAGTACAGCAGTAAAGAGTGACTGAAGTTTATCAGAGCACAAGTCACATGGCTGTTTGCTCTTTTGAGAATTGGATTTCAGTACAGAATTCTGCTGGAGTGGTGCGTTTTGAAAAAAAACATGGTTTCCCATGACAGCATCCCTTTAAGAACTCGAATTTGACTATTCGCCGCCTAAAACCTGCCTAATTGCTGTTTAAGTCAATGGGAGAGGTCCAAGGATCAATTTGGAGTTGTTTGCAGCCTTCCTAACATTCAAGCTCTAGAAAAAACTCTAAATTGAATTTGATTTGAGTTTTCAGGTCAATCCTATTCATCAGTTTTAAAAATTCGATTTTTGTAATAAAATTAAGATTGGTCGAATTTCGAGTTCATGGAAGTGTAAAAAAAAAAAACTCACGTGAATTCGAAATTCGACCCTTGATAATTATGCCTCTGCATTTTCTTTCCCAAGGAAATTCTTCAAATATTATGTTAGTGAAACGAAAAAGAAAAGTCTTATTCTCTAGCTGAACTGCGGGAAACACAAGGCGGCTGACAGACCAAGTATGAAAAAGGAACACTATCATCAGAATACAGGTATGGGACCCGTTATCCAGAATGGTCGGCCCTGGGGTTTTCTGAACAAGCGATCTTTCCATAATTTGTATCTTCATAGAAAATCATGGAGACATTAAATAAACCCAATTTACTGGTTTTGCCTCCAATAAGGATTATTGGAGGATCAAGTACAAGCTACTGTTTTATTATTACAGAGAAAAAGGAAATTAGTTTTTATGATTATAATGGAGTCTATGGGAAATGGCCTTTCCATAATTGGAAGTTTTCTGGATAACGGGTTTCTGGATAATGGATCCCATACCTGTACAACTTTTTAATTTGCCCCTGAAAAGAGAGTTAAACAAGGCGAGGCTGTCCTCAGAGTAAAACACAGATCCATTTTTTTTTAAATATTAAGGTTAAGTTCTCCTGTGTATAATTAAAGGGATTCTATTATGATTTTTATTGTGTACTGTATTTCTATTTCCAAATTACACTGTTTACACTGCAAATAATTCACTCTACAATATAAAATGTTATTCCTGAACCAGAAAATGTATGTTTTAGTTGTAATATTGGTGTGTAGGTGCATCTCAGGTCATTTTGCCTGTTCATGTGCTTTCAGAAAGAGCCAGCACTTTAGGATGGAACTGCTTTCTGGCAGGCTGTTGTTTCTCCTACTGAATGTAACAATGTGTCTCAGTGGGACCTGGATTTTACCATTGAGTATTGTTCTTAGACCTACCATGCAGCTGTTATCTTATGTTAGGGAGCTGCTATCTGGTTACCTTCCCATTGTTCTGCGGTTAGACTGCTACAGCAGTAAAGTGTGACTGAAGTTTATCAGAGCACAAGTCACACGACTGGGGGCGGCTGGGAAACTGACAATATGTCTAGCCCCATGTCAGATTTCAAAATTAAATATAAAAAATGGAGCTCTTTTGAGAAATGTATTTCAGTGCAGAAGTCTGCTGGAGCAGCACTATTAACTGATGTGTTTTGAAAAAAAAACTTTCCCATGACAATATCCCTTTAACTTCTACCAGGAGATCAAGCAAGCCTAGCATGGATCTGTACAGAGATTTGAATTACAGGCAAACAGGGGGCAATTTGTGCAACTCCCCCCCCCCCACCAGTAAATTTTCATACCTTTCAATCTGTAGATAAAACCAGACTCCCTCAAACACCCATTTGTCAATGTCGTGGAGCTGGTCAATCGAAAAGCATTTATGCCAACACCAAATCCAAGAAGTGACATGAATGTCTGGGTGATTGATGCCCAATTGCCTTTCACTCGCTGCACTTCAATGGCTGGCACACATGCAGAATGACAATTTGAAGTACATCAGACAGACGCTTCATTTTCTAAGCCAATGTTCGGCAGGTACCCATTTAGTAATAAAGAGGAACAGCAATAGAAAAGAACGTATGTAGCTTGTAAATACAGCTATGGGATATGATAAAGATCAAGGTGCTAAAGATCTCGCCAATTCAGTGCTATATTTGTGCAGGGCACTTCCATAGGTACATGAGAAGACATGAGAGTAACAGGTGGTATATTCCGGTCATGGGGAAGTCCATTTATCTATGTCCGAATTTATCTCATTATTTTCTGAAAAATACTCCAAATCCGCATGGGTTTTTCCCCCATATTTATCAATACATTTTCTCGAAAAATTTCTGTACGGGGAAAAAAAACAAAAAAACCTAATCGATCGGATTTTCTTCCAATTTTTGCCCGAAAACCACAAAATCTTAGGATTATTGCTAGGGATGCACCGAATCCAGGATTCGGTTCGGGATTCGGCCGAATCCTTCTGCTTGGCCGAACCGAATCCGAATCCTAATTTGTATATGTAAATTATGGGCGGGAAGGGGAATCGCGTGACTTTTTGTCAGAAAACAAGGAAGTAAAAAATGTTTTCCCCTTCCACCCCTAATTAGCATATGCAAATCAGGGTTCGGATTCGGTTCGGTATTCGGCCGAATCTTTCGCAAAGGATTTGGGGGTTCGGCCGAATCCAAAATAGTGGATTCGGTGCATCCCTAATTATTGCACGAATACCCAGCGCAGATCAAGATATCCCATTGACTTATATGCAACCTCAGCAGTTCTGAGATGTCAGATTTTCGGATTCAGACTTTTTTCATCTTCATGGTATGGTTTTTTTTTTTTTTGCCCTCTAAAAATTTAGTTTTTTTAGTAAAAAAAACATGAATTTTTCAGGTTTTTGGCATTCGGAGTTTAATAAATAACCCCCTACATGTTGCTACGGGCAATGCACTTGTCCTGAAGTTCAAACCCCCCTCTCCTGGGATTGACACCGGGGCAGGAGATTGGCTTTCAGAGGTCCAGACCCAAATAGAGCTTGTTCAGTTAAAAACACTGGGAAGTTATAACAAGGTCATGTTTATGACCGCAAGTGAAGTTCCCCCCCCCCTTTTCCCTGCAGTGAGTTGCGTGTTAAACCCCATTCATGAAAGGTACTTGCCTCAAAATGTACTTCTTCTGTATAGTTGACTTTGGTTCTGAATAAAGTGCTGCTAAGCCTATTGCCGCAGGGGAACCCTGGAACTACCATCACCTCCTGGCCGGTAGCTTCAGGGTTTCCTTGCCCAGGGTTACAGATGTTACTCTCACGCTTAACACTGGAAGTGGCGCTAGCCAGACATCCATTTGCTACAAAATGCATGCATAGTTGGCTTAAAGGAAACTATACCCCCAAAATGAATACTTAAGCAACATGTATGATTTGTTTGGTGTGTTTGTGTGCACCGTGAATCCTACGATCCCAGGGGGCGGACCTTATTTTTTAAAATGGCAATTTTCTATTTAGGAGTACCCAATGGCACATACTACTAAAAAAGTATATTACAGGTATGGGACATGTTATCCAGAATGCTCGGGACCAAGGGTTTTCCAGTTAACGATCTTTCCATAATTTTGATCTTCATACCTTAAGTCTACTAAAAAATCATTTAACATTAACCCTGTATATACTCGAGTATAAGCCGAGGTACCTAATTTTACCTACGAAAACTGGGAAAACTTATTGACTCGAGTATAAGCCAAGACACAACTACAGCCCTGTCTCCCAGCAGTGCACATTCTGCCAAGCGACCCCCCCCCCGCGATCAACCGGACTTCTTTGCAAAGTTGATGGTGACAGAGAATTGCCAAACGGATTACTGTGTGCATTGTCCCACTACCATGTGCAGAGGGCACTGTGTGATATTGCCATCACTGTTAATCCTTCATATAACCAACAGAGGGCGCTGTGTGATATTGCAGTCACTGTTATTCTTTCATATAACCAACAGAGGGCGCTGTGTGATATTGCCATCACTGTTAATCCTTCATATAACCAACAGAGGGCGCTGTGTGATATTGCAGTCACTGTTATTCTTTCATATAACCAACAGAGGGCGCTGTGTGATATTGCCATCACTGTTAATCCTTCATATAACCAACAGAGGGCGCTGTGTGATATTGCAGTCACTGTTATTCTTTCATATAACCAACAGAGGGTGCTGTGTGATATTGCAGTCACTGTTATTCTTTCATATAACTAACAGAGGGCGCTGTGTGATATTGCAGTCACTGTTATTCGTTCATATAACCAACAGAGGGCGCACTGTTTTTCTTTCATATAACCAACAGAGGGCGCTGTGTGATATTTCAGTCTCTCCCCAAGCGAACTGTTGGTATAGGAATGATTAAAAGTGACTGCAATCTCAGCTACTGCCCGCTGACTCGAGTATAAGCCGAGGTAAACTTTTTCAGCATATATGCTGAAAAACTCAGCTTATACTGAAGTATATACGGTAATAGGCTTTTTTTTGGTTCCAATAAGAATTAATTGTATATTAGTCGGGATCAAGTACAAGGAAATGTTTTTTTAGTACAGAGAAAAAGAAAATCATTTTTAAAAATTTCGATTATTTCATTATGATGGAGTCTATGGGCAACGGCCATTCCATAATTCTGAGCTTTCTAGATAATGGGTTTCCGGATAGCGGATCCTATACCTGTATTATGAAAAGGGTTTATTTACATGAAGCAGGGTTTTACATATGAGCTGTTTTATGCAATATCTTTTTATAGAGACCTACATTGTTCAGGGGTATAGTATCCCTTTAATTTTGGCAAATATGGCCACTTTCAACAGAAATTATGGGGAAAAAACACTGCATTATGTGAACAAAAAAAAAAAAAGCACTTGAAATTGCACTTTGGTCACTGCAATTGTAGATGTAAATGCCCCTCATTAGCTAGAATCTTTAAAATAGCCAAACACCCCCGCAGCTTCTGGGTCTGTTGTCTATACTCATTGACTTACTTGCCTGTTCATATTACCCCACCCCTATACAAATACCAAACTATATGAAGCAACATATGCAAAGCATGGACCAGAATTACTATAGTTATCATGGATATAACAGGAATTAATCATCAGGATCACACAGAAAGGCATTTAAAGCCTCTGGAAAAACCTGAAATTCTACTTCATTGCATTAGCGTGCATGGTAATATGATTATAGGCATGGCTTATGATTATAGGCATGGGGAACACTGAAGGATTCTGAAAGGGATCCTGTCATCGGAAAACATGTTTATTTTTCAAAATGAATCAGTTAATAGTGCTACTCCAGCAGAATTCTGCACTGAAATCCATTTCTCAAATGAGCAAACAGATTTTTTTTATAGTCAATTTTGAAATCTGACATGGGGCTAGATATTTTGTCAATTTCCCAGCTGCCCCCAGTCATGTGACTTGTGCCTCCACTTTAGGAGAGAGATGCTTTCTGGCAGGCTGCTGTTTTTCCTTCTCAATGTAACTAAATGTGTCTCAGTGGGACATGGATTTTACTATTGAGTACTGTTCTTAGATCTACCTGGCAGCTGTTATCTTGTGTTAGGGAGCTGTTATCTGGTTACCTTCCCATTGTTCTTTTGTTTGGCTGCTGGGGGGTAAAGGGGGGGGTGATAGAAGTTTGTCAGAGCACAAGTCACATGACTTGGGGCAGCTGGGAAATTGACACAATGTCTAGCCCCATGTAAGATTTCAAAATTGAATATAAAACAATCTGTTTGCTCTTTTGAGAAATGGATTTCAGTGCAGAATTCTGCTGGAGCAGCACTATTAACTGATTCATTTTTTCCCATGACAGTATCCCTTTAAAATATTCCTTGGAAGTCCATTCGGTTTTAAAGAGCCAATACTCCTGTAGCCCCATGTTAAATATTATTCATTCAAGGAAAGCTAATGTTTTGCATTATAAAGGGAAATGTAATGGTAAGCAACGTCCCAATTTGAATTCAAATTTTCAGTGGTATTGAAGTTATTTGCAAATGGTTCTGACTACTGATACAACGTTGCAGCTGCAAGCAGACAAGACACGCTTTCACTAGTGTTCAATGAATATTTGAACGTTGCTTTAATTGTGCAAGAAAATAGCAATTGTAAAGTTACCCATAAAAGGGGTGGTTCACCTTTAAGTTAACTTCTAGTATGTTATAGAATGGCTAATTCTAAGCAACTTTTCAAATGCTTCATTTTTATTTTTTTTTTTTTTTAAAGCTTTTGAATTATTTGCCTTTTTCTTTCCAGTTTCCAAATAGGGGTCACCGACCCCATCTAAACACAAATGCTCTGTGAGGCTACAAATATATTATTATTGATACTTTTTATTACTCATCGTTCTATCCAGGCCTCTCCTATTCGTATTCCAGTCCTTTGTTCAAATCAATGCATGGTTACTAGAGGAATTTGAACCCTAGCAACCAGATGGTTGAAACTGCAAACTGTAGAGCTGCTGAATAAAAAGCTAAATAACTCAAAAACCACAAATAATAAAAAAAGAAAATCAATTGCAAATGGTGTAAGATTACGCTCTACATCATACTAAACGTTAATTTGAAGGTGAACAACTCCTTTAAGCTAGTTGGCTATTATTTTCTGAAAACAGCATTTTTAGTGTACAAAAAAGTACCATTCAAACACACACAAAAGCCACTCAGAACTGAATTCTGCGGCCCAAAAATGCTCGTTTTGACTTGAATCTTTTACAGAGTTCATACAATTCAAGCATATAGTAGGGCGTAAAAACACACATTTCACCCCTAAAGTTTGGCATAGAAAAGTAAATGCTTTTAAATGGAGAGATCAAGGAGCTGGGCTTATGAAAAAAGGTGCCAAAAATAAATATATTATTACAGAGTTGTGTGTAGCTGAAGGTAAATGGAGGACAAGGGTTTACTGTGCAGTTCAGCTCAATTCAGTATTTCTTATGGCTGGGGGCTGACATGTGAAAGTTAAATATCACTACATACAGAATACAAGTGACTGGAGCTTACCTTTCTCTTAAGAACACTTAATTTTTCAACAACGCCATCAAGCAGACTAACAACACTGTCCACGGCGGAGCAGCTGCTCAACGTCTTCTCTAGTTCAGCCACAACCATGGTGACGTGGCTCGTTTCTCTGTCGATGTTCTTCTGGGCAGCCCGAAAGCGCTTGTTTAGCGTTTCATATGGTACCTACAAATAAGCAGATGTTTCACTTAAGAATGCGATTGCACGCTTGTCTTGCTTTTAGAAACTCTATATAGTGATAGGTTATTTACTTCAGTCTATACAGATGGATAAATTGAATAATGTACTCCCTATTGTAAAATATATAGTGAGTAACGTACCACCTCTTGTAAAATATATATAGTGAATAAAGTACCCCCTCTTGTAAAATATAAGGATATTATAAGCTACCAAGGAGTTTCATGACCATATAAAAACACGAGGCCGAAGGCCGAGTGATTTTTATACAGATCATGGAACTCCGAGGTATATAAGCCCAGATCACAATCCAGTTTAGTGGTCCCTATATGAAAACCGAGATGCCCAAGTGCCATTTGACTAGAGCACATGTCTGGAACTATGGACCAAAATCCTTTCTGAACAGTGTGCAAAGCTGGCGCATATTTACCCCACAAGACAGAACGCTCTTATTACTGCAAATGGCTGAAATCTGAAGAATGAATAATAGTGTTTAAATTTTCTTAAAGGAAAACTATACCCCCAAAATGAATATTTCAAGTGGCATATTAAAAAATCTTATCAAAATGGAGTATGTATTCAAGTAAATATTGCCCTTTACATCTCTTGCCTTGAACCACCATTTTGTGATGGTCTGTGTGCTGCCTCAGAGATCACCTGACCAGAAATACTGCAGCTCTAACTGTAACAGGAAGAAGTGTTGAAGCAAAAGATAGAACTCTGTCTGTTAATTGGCTCATGTGACCTAACATGTATAGTTTGTTTGTGTGCACCGTGAATCATACGATCCCAGTGGGCGGCCCTAGTTTTTTAAAATGGCAATTTTCTGTTTATGATTACCCAATGGCACATAATACTAAAAAAGTATATTATTATGAAAATGGTTTATTTACATGAAGCAGGGTTTTACATATGAGCTGTTTTATGCAATATCTTTTTATAGGGACCTACATTGTTTGAGGGGTATAGTTTTCCTTAACTAAGTGTTTCTAATCTAAAGCAAAGATGCCTTAAGAGACTTAATAACCATTCATTTAGCCAAGCAATTGGAAATCATATTCTTTCTGTAGCTTCACCCCCATCATTTCATTTATGCCTTTGTAAAAAGCTTGGCCCCCATCAGCCAAATAATCTGACCTCATACTCTAGTATTTCCACTTCATTTATTCCCATTGTTTGGATAATTAGACCCAGGCACATTCACGTGGCCTACAGGTATAATTAAGAGAAAGAAAAATATTTCTAGAATAAGCAACATAATGAGAAGAAAGTTAAAAAGAGAAGTTAGAGCAAGGATCAATTTAGGAGGGATGTTTTGAAAGTTACTGTGTTAACCTACTCAACTCTGGAGAGCAGATCTGTTGTGAGAATGGAGTGCAAACTGCAGCCTTTAGGCACATGACAGCCTTAAAGGGAGCCTTAAACCCCTTTAAAGGGACCATTTACACCTGATATGCTTTTGCTAAAACTTAAATTAAAGGGGTTGTTCACCTTTAAATTAACTTTTAGTATGATGTAGAGAGTGAAATTCTGAAACAATTTGCAATTGGTTTTCATTTTTTATTATTTGTGGTTTCTGAGTTATTGGGCAGCTTTTCAGTTTGCAGTTTCAGCAACCATCTATTGATTTGAATAAAAGACGGGAATATGAATAGGAGAGGCCTGAATATAAAGATGAGTAATAAAAAGTAGCAATAACACATTTGTATTACAGAGCATGTGTTTTTTTAAGGTGACCCCCATTAGGAAATCTGGAAAGAGTCAGGAAAAAGAAGGCAAATAAAATTCAAAATCTGTAAAAATAAATAAATTATATATATATATATTGAAAATTTGCTTAGAATTGGCCATTCTATAACATACTAAAAGTTAACCTGAAACACCCCTTTCAATAGGGGATGCATTTGAATTACTTTCCTTTTGTTTTAGTTTTAATTTAAAAATTCCAGAATTTTTGCCATTATAAAGCACACAATTGTTCTTTTGTTTGGCTGCTGGGGGGGAAAGGGAGGGGGTGATATCACTCCAACTTGCAGTACAGCAGTAAAGAGTGATTGAAGTTTATCAGAGCACAAGTCACATAACTTGGGGCAGCTGGGAAATTGACAATATGTCTAGCCCCATGTCAGATTTCAAAATTGAATATAAAAAAAACCTGTTTGCTCTTTTGAGAAACGGTTTTCAGTGCAGAATTTAACAGAGGTGTTAAACAAACACACCTCTGTTTACAGTTTACAGGGTAAGTGACCCCCCCCCCCCCCCCCCCCCCCGCCCCGCCAGAACTGCTTTAGAAGGTGAAAAACGACACTTCAATATTAGAAAAACGGTGACACATAGAAAATAGAAAGTAATTGAAAAAAGTTGGAATTTCTGGCTATTTATCTGAATACAACTTGTTGTTTGAAGGTGAACTACCCGTTAACGTTTCCATTAGACAAATATCTAATGTGCATTTATTTTTTAATTGTATTATTCCACATCTGATTAAATGTTAGCACAGAGTGAGAATGTTGATTTGAGCTGTGTGCTACACAGAATATACTGGTCCCATGCCAAATGACAGTTGCCACACGACAAGGTTAAAATTCAAGTGGCTCGTGAATAATCTATGTACAGCAAGCGAGGATCCCCCATATAATTTATGGAACCAGTGGTTGAGGAATAACTTTGCAGTGCTGCTATTTGTAAAGGTCTGGAGGGATTCAGAATGCTCAGTTGGCTCGAGTTTACCGCATTGATTGGCCCTTTGCCATTTCAAGCTTTAGCACAAGACTTTGCAAGGAAACCAAAGCAAAGCGGAATGGGATATCGCACATGGACCTAGACAAATAGAAATCAGAATGCTCATATATGGGATGTGGATTTTGGTCTGCCGTGCGTATGTAATAGGCCAGGTGGGATGAAGGGAGTTGTAGTTTATGCACACAGAGAAACGCTGCATATGCACAGGTGTTGTATATGGATATGAAACCACACAGTCCATTTGTTATTATTCCATTACGAGTTTCTAACAAAAAAAATAAAACTTCTTATTAAATCTTAAGTGTTGCTTTGCAACACAGAAGTCTATTCATGAAAGACCAAACTGCCAGCAAATTCCGAAGATGACCTTTTGTTCCAAAACAGTTCTCACTCTGCAGCCGTTCCTCTTGCAAGCTGGGGAATGCTTTTACCTACAGCCAACTCATTTTCTGGGCAGAGATCTTGCGATGTTATTTTTCCAAAACGGATCCTTTCAAATGTGTAGCCTGATACAGAAAGCCTGAATAAATGACTGTAATCCTGACATGAGGTTTTCAAATGGGGGTCATAAAAAAGCTAAATAACTTGAATACCACAAATAATAAAAAAAAGAAAACCAGAGCCAGAATATCTTTCTATACTACATACTAAAAGTTAACAATGCTTTTAATGTTCAGTATCTCTATAAAATGATCCAGGCCTTCAAGGTTGTACACAGGAACTCCCATCTTGGGCTTTTTTTTAGGAGTGTCAGTGACACTGCACATGCTCAGTGTGCTCTGGGAAGCTATTGAAAAGCTAAGCTTAGGTGTTATCCCAAATCAGGTAGAAAATGAGGTTCATATGTCAAAGAAGCCAGCAGCTCAACTAATTACTAACCAGCCTTGTATTGTGACTTTTATATTATATATACAGTAGATAGTTAGTGGGTCCCTAAGCTCAGTAAGTGACAGCAGCACAGAGCATGTGCAGTGAAAGCAGATGGGGAGTTACTGGGGTCAGATGCACAGATCTGCTTAAGAGCATGGATGTCTGAGGCCGACACAAAAGCCCAAAACATAATTTACAACATTGCTATACTATTTCTTTGTTAAGCTTAAAGGGATACTGCCATGGGAAAAAATGTTTTTTTTTTCAAAAAATAGTGCTGCTCCAGCAGAATTCTGCACTTAAATCTGTTTCTCAAAAGAGCAAACATAAATCTGACATGGGGCTAGACATATTGTCAGTTTCCCAGCTGCCGCCAGTCATGTGACTTGTGCTCTGATAAACTTCAGTCATTCTTTAGGGCAGAGAGACACGTGGAGATTCAGTGGAGTGGAGTGGAGATGGCCTCAGTTCCCTGGCCTCTTCTTCCGGCAACTAAACTGCCTTCCCACTGGCTAGAATTGAAACCGCCGGCGGGTTTAGACTCCTTGTGAGGCAACTTCGGAAAACGCGCCCGAAGTTTAGTTTTCCGAAGTTGCCTCACAAGGAAACTTCGGAAAACGAATTGGAAAACCAATCGCTCAGAGTGGTTTAGATTTTAGCCGGCAGGAAGGCAGTTCGGGGAGATTAGTCGCCCGAAGAAGAAGTCGCTGGGCGACTAATCTCCCCGAATCTCCACGTGTGTCTCTGCCCTAACTGCATATCACCACATCCCTTTCCTCCCAGCAGCCTAACAACAGAACAATTGGAAGGTAACCAGATAGCAGCTCCCTAACACAAGATAACAGTTGCCTGGTAGATATAGGAACAGCACTCAATAGTAAAATCCAGGTCCAAATGCGACACATTCAGTTACATTGAGTAGGAGAAACATCAGCCTGGCCGAAAGCAGTTCCATCCTAAAGTTAGCCATAGATGTAAAGATCCGATCATTCGAATCCACGAACTTTCGGACTTCCCCATCTCCCGACCTGCCACTAACCATTCAGGTTTAAAAAAGTACAAAAGAATAGATCAGCCGATGTTCTGCCCATGACAGCAATCGTACGAAAGTTATGTCCGACAAAGCTAATGAATCAAGGATTCGTACAAGCGGATCTTTGCGTCTATGGCCAGCTTAAAGTGCTGAAAACAGGAGAATCCAACTTGCCGGCAAAATCGCCACACTAAACCTGCATAAGGCATTACATGTGATTAAAACCTCATTGCAAATGTGAGTGCAAAATTTTTAAAGAAATTTTTTTAATAAACAGAATTATACTATGGAATAGAATTATACAATGGAATTTTTATGTTCCCTTTCCGGAGCTAAAGGTACATTGTGAGGAGGATCCACACCGGGGAAATATTATATGCGCTATCCCCAGATTGGGTCTTGTAATTAGGCATTCCTGCTAAATTGGTGAAGGTTACTGGAGTGAAGCGGTGTTGTCAGACTTAAAGAGAAAAGAACAGTTCACTTTAATAATTGCACAAATAGGAGCTATATCTACACACAGGGCGTTATATAACCCAATCGGAATATACAACACCATATTGTGTTTCTGATCCCTCCGTTGCCCCAGACGCTGGTCCGCGTTTGTGATTGTCTTTCTGAAAGCATGCCAGAATCCCTTTAATTCTCCTTATGTCATTATTCAAGCAGCCATGTAAGATGTTTGCTTTACTCATTTACCATCAGTCATGGCTCCGCTCTGTACAGAGAACATGTAGGATCAGCGGGGGGCTCAATTTAAATACAATGTTTTCGCTTTAGAATTGCTGTGCGCCAATGTATTTTCTCAGTGTCAAAACTCTCTGCTCCTAAATAATTGAGCTGCGCTTCGTCTTTCTGTCACTCGGGGATCAAAACATTTTTTTTTGTTGCTGTCCAAAAAAACAGTTGTTAGTAACTGAACCAGGAGCAATGCTACTTGCAGGCTGTCATGTCATGTGAAGTGGAGAGCCTGTGTATATACAGCTGCTGCTACAACTTTGTCTGGCCACCAACCAGGAGATTTATAGCTGGCCACCATGTGAACAATATGATACTAGTATGGTATCCCTTATACGGAAAACCCGCTATCGAGAACAGGTTATTTATATAGGACTTTCTATGTTTTATTATGTTATACAAAAGCAACTTTTCAATTGGCCTTCATATCTTTTTCTTTTTTTTTTAATAGTTAATTAAATAATTTGTCTTCTTCAGACTCTTTGCAGCTTTCGAACAAATGCTCTGTAAGGCTACAAATGTATTGTTATTGCTACTTTTTATTATTCATCCTTCTGTTCAGGCCTCTCCTATTCATATCCCAGTATCTTATTCAAATCAATGCATAGTTGCTAGGGTAATTTGGGACTAGCAACCAGATTACTGAAGTTGCAAACTGGAGAGCTGCTGAAAAAAAAAAAAAAAAAGAAATATAGTTTAAAAAACCACAAATAATAAAAAATGAAAACCAGTTACATAGCCACTCACTCCAGCCTTTATACATTACATTATTGGCTAACTATATTAAAAATAGGGATGCACCGAATCCACTATTTTGGATTTGGCCGAACCCCTGAAACCTTTGCGAGAGATTCGGCCGAATAGCAACCGAATCCTAATTTGCATATGCAAATTAGGGGTGGGAAGGGGATGTCGTACGAGAAATGTATTCAAATTTATGTATATAATTACATATATATATACATATATATATATATATATATATATATATATATATATATATATATATATATATATATATAATATAATATAAATTCTTGTATAAGTTTATTAAATAATTTGTCTTCTTCTGACTCTTTGCAGCTTTCGAATGGGGGGGGGGTCACTGACCCCCATCTAAAAACAAATGGGAAGGGGATGTCGTACGAGAAATGTCGTATTCGAATTTATGTATAATATATTCTTGTATAAGTACTAGTGTCATGTTCTATAATCTTTGTTCTTTGATAATAACCACTTATGCCTTAAATCTAAAACCCTGATATCTACAGGGGAAACCATATTTTACTTTCTTGTTTTGTGAAAAAAGTCACGCAGTTTCCCTCCTCTAATTTGCATATGCAAATTAGGATTTAGTTCGGCCAGGCAGAAGGATTTGGGCGAATCCTGCTGAAAAAGGCCGAATCCCGAACAGAATCCTGGATTCGGTGCATCCCTAAAGACATTTTTTATTTTGCACATACTATCTATTTACCCAGTTTTTATTTTTACACTGAACTCTTCCTTTAAAGGTGTTGCCAAGGTTACCAAACAAGACTATGCCTTTGCACGGATAGTTTAGCCAACAAGCCAATAATCACATTTGGCCCCTTGACACCTATCCTGGGCTCCATGCAGTCATTACCCAAAGGGATCTTTTAGCCTACCCAATTCATACCTGACCAACAGCAGATATGTAACTGACCATGGCTCATTATTATGGCCCCACTCAAATGAAAGCAGCCAAGCCAGAGGCAAATATCTGCCAGGCTGTGGCTAGCTTAATAGATGCTCCATTTGGCTGTTGTTGTTCTTTTATTCCTATAGCATATTTATCCAGAGACTCCGCAAATAATGTTACACAAAATGAAATGTATTACTACGGTCATTTCAGAGAATAGATGACTGCCTTCTGCACATAACTTTTTACAGACAGAATAAGGACCCTCTTTGTCTACTGGAAAACAAGCTCTGATCAGTCATGAGATAAAAATGCTGAGAGAAGAAGATCTGCTCCATTCATCCGAGTCACATGCAGCAGAGCAACGGTCAACCTGAAGATGCCTCCTTTCACGTATTTGGCTGTGTGTGATAACATGCAGGCAAATTTTTATTTGTTTTTTATAGTTATACATCACGCCCCCAATACATCATGCCCCTATACATCACGCCCCTTATAAATTATGCTTCCTGTACATCACGCCCCCTGTACATCACGCCCCCTGTACATCACGCCCCCTGTACATCACGCCCACTATACATTATGCTTCTTATACATCACGCCCCCAATACATTATGCTTCCTATACATTATGTTTCCTATACATCACCGTCCCTATAGATTATGCCTTCTATACATTACGCCCCCTATACATCACGCTTCCTATACATTATGCTTCCTATACATCACGCCCCCTATACATTATGCTTCCTATACATCACGCCCCCTATACATCATGCTTCCTATACATCACGCCCCCTATACATCATGCTTCCTATACATCACGCCCCCTATACATCATGCTTCCTATACATCACGCCCCCTATACATCATGCTTCCTATACATTACGCCCCCTATACATCATGCTTCCTATACATTACGCCCCCTATACATCATGCTTCCTATACATTACGCCCCCTATACATCATGCTTCCTATACATTACGCCCCCTATACATCATGCTTCCTATACATTACGCCCCCTATACATCATGCTTCCTATACATTACGCCCCCTATACATCATGCTTCCTATACATTACGCCCCCTATACATCATGCTTCCTATACATTACGCCCCCTATACATCATGCTTCCTATACATTACGCCCCCTATACATCATGCTTCCTATACATTACGCCCCTATACATCATGCTTCCTATACATTACGCCCCTATACATCATGCCCCCTGTACATTACGCCCCCTGTACATTATGCTTCTTATACATCACGCCCCCAATACATTATGCTTCCTATACATTATGCTTCCTATGCATCAAGCCCCTTATACATTATGTTTCCTATACATCACCGTCCCTATAGATTATGCCTCCTATACACCACGCCCCCTTATACATCATGCTTCCTATACACCACGCCCCTTATACATCATGCTTCCTATACACCACGCCCCCTATACACCACGCCCCCTATACACCACGCCCCCTATACACCACGCCCCCTATACACCACGCCCCCTATACACCACGCCCCCTATACATTATGCTTCTTATACATCACGCCCCCAATACATTATGCTTCCTATACATTATGCTTCCTATGCATCACGCCCCTTATACATTATGTTTCCTATACATCACCGTCCCTATAGATTATGCCTTCTATACATTACGCCCCCTATACATTATGCTTCCTATACATTACGCTTCCTATACATCACGCCCCCTATACATTATGCTTCCTATACATCACGCCCCCTATACATCACGCTTCCTATACATCACGCCCCCTATACATCACGCTTCCTATACATCACGCCCCCTATACATCACGCTTCCTATACATCACGCTTCCTATACATCACGCCCCCTATACATCACGCCCCCTAGACATCACGCTTCCTATACATCACGCCCCCTAGACATCACGCTTCCTATACATCACGCCCCCTAGACATCACGCTTCCTATACATTACGCCCCCTAGACATCACGCTTCCTATACATTACGCCCCCTAGACATCACGCTTCCTATACATTACGCCCCCTAGACATCACGCTTCCTATACATTACGCCCCCTAGACATCACGCTTCCTATACATTACGCCCCTAGACATCACGCTTCCTATACATTACGCCCCCTAGACATCACGCTTCCTATACATTACGCCCCCTAGACATCACGCTTCCTATACATTACGCCCCCTAGACATCACGCTTCCTATACATTACGCCCCCTAGACATCACGCTTCCTATACATTACGCCCCCTAGACATCACGCTTCCTATACATTACGCCCCCTAGACATCACGCTTCCTATACATTACGCCCCCTAGACATCACGCTTCCTATACATTACGCCCCCTAGACATCACGCTTCCTATACATTACGCCCCCTAGACATCACGCTTCCTATACATTACGCCCCCTAGACATCACGCTTCCTATACATTACGCCCCCTAGACATCACGCTTCCTATACATTACGCCCCCTAGACATCACGCTTCCTATACATTACGCCCCCTAGACATCATGCTTCCTATACATTACGCCCCCTAGACATCATGCTTCCTATACATTACGCCCCCTAGACATCATGCTTCCTATACATTACGCCCCCTAGACATCATGCTTCCTATACATTACGCCCCCTAGACATCATGCTTCCTATACATTACGCCCCCTAGACATCATGCTTCCTATACATTACGCCCCCTAGACATCATGCTTCCTATACATTACGCCCCCTAGACATCATGCTTCCTATACATTACGCCCCCTAGACATCATGCTTCCTATACATTACGCCCCCTAGACATCATGCTTCCTATACATTACGCCCCCTAGACATCATGCTTCCTATACATTACGCCCCCTATACATCACGCCCCCTGTACATCACGCCCCCTGTACATCACGCCCCCTGTACATCACGCCCCCTGTACATCACGCCCCCTGTACATCACGCCCCCTGTACATCACGCTTCCTATACACCACGCCCCCTATACACCACGCCCCCTATACATCACGCCCCCTATACATCACGCCCCCTATACATCACGCCCCCTATACATCACGCCCCCTATACATTATGCTTCCTATACATTACGCCCCTATACATTATGCTTCCTATACATCACGCCCCCTATACATTATGCTCCTTATACATCATGCCCCCTATATATTATGCTTCCTATACATTACACCCCTATACATTATGCTCCTTATACATCATGCCCCCTATATATTATGCTTCCTATACATTACACCCCTATACATTATGCTTCTTATACATAACGCCCCCTATACATCACACCCCTTATACATCACACCCCCTACACATTATGCTTCCTATGCATCATGCCCCTTATACATTATGCTTCCTATGCATCACGGTCCCTATAGATTATGCTTCCTGACATCACGCCCCTCCCCCCAGCAGTCTTAGGAGCAGCTTCCAGTATAGTTACATCCCTAATTGGGGCACAGGATTCCTCCACACTAATGAGCTGCTGCAGACTTGCTGAGGAAGGGAATGTTCTCTCAGACAAAGGGGCCAGTTTACCCCTCCCCACCACCCAGCACAGAGAAGCCCCCCTTTTTTACGGTGAACATCCCCCCCCCCCCCATCAATCAGATTGGTACAGGCTGAGGGCTGACAGCGCAATTGAGCCCTAAATGATTTAACCCCTTCCCGTTGGCATTGGCTGCTGCCCAAAGGCGGGGGCATTGTTTGTCCAGAGACAAGGGGCAGCATGACACACCTTTAAAGTTGGGTACTCCTGAACCTTCAGAGCCATTGAGAGCTGAGCATCTGATTCCTGGACCGCCATCTTGGATTAGGAAGGGGGAGGGGCTGGCCAGAATTAGCTGGAGGCTACATGCCCACAGCCCTGAGCATCATGGGTAATCAGTGCCATCCCGAACTAGTCTCCATTCTCGCGGGACAGGCCCCAATTTTCTTAACACAGCCAGCAGTCCCAGATCGCTGCTTAAATGTCCAGCTCCTCGGCTCCGGTCAGCCAGCTAAAACCCTGACATGCAAGTCTCATCTCGCGAGAACGTGACATCACACAGCTCCGCCGCCTTTGGAGGGCGTGACCCGGAAGTATGGAGAACATAACTAGCTAGCTTTAACTGCAGGCTGGATGTTTCTGATTCCAGTCAGTTCCCCTGCATACAGCTCGTATAAAGCTCAAGGCGACATTTTTTTCGTGGTGGTTGCTGAATATACAGAGCCTCATTGTTTGTGCAAGCAGAGGCCATTTTAATCTTAAATTAGAGACAATGGGGCTCATTTACAACCACTGGGCAAATTTGCACCTGGTCTATAGCAACCAATCAGTGATTAGCTTTATTTAAGACAGCTGCAGGTTGAGCCCTGAAAGCAATCATCTGATTGGTCGCTATAGGTTACTGTCCAGGAGCAAATGTGCCCAGTGTTTATAAATGACCCTCATTGACTAAATGTAATTGTGAGTTTTTAGACACACTTATCATTGTGGTATTAGAGGGTCCTGGGGTCATATGTGGAAACTATTGCTAGTTTTTTTCACAATTTAGGGACTAAACAATGGCTGATGTAGGAAATTGACAAAAAGGAATTGGAAGGCGATCCGAGAAACCCGTGCGGGATGGTTCCCATCAGGCCCGGATTTGTGGAAAGGCCACCTAGGCCCGGGCAGGGCTGGTCCTATCACATGTGGGGCCCAATTGGGACCATGTTGGCGGGGCCCCTAGACAAAGTGTTGCTGGCTACTGACACACCAAGTATTTAGGAAAATAAGGGCATACAGGCACAAAATAGAAAGGAAAGGGGCAGACAAGGTAACATAATAGGGGCACACAGGGTAAGAGAGAGAGGGAGGAAATAGGAGAGTGGACTGGGCCAATTAGTTTGGGGCTGGGCCGATTCAGCTTGGGAGCAGGCTTTGTTGGATTGGGGGCAGGCAGGGCCTATCAAGGTTGGAGAAAAGCTGGGCCTATGAGAGTTGGGGGCAGGCTAGACCTATGGATTTGGGGATGGGCTGGACTCTCAAAGTTGGGGGCAGGCCAGGCAGCATCATGTGCTGAGGGAAATATTATCTGTGCTGCCCTGTGGTGCGGGGCCCAATTGGGCCCAATTGGCCTAAGGCCGGCCCTGGGCCCGGGCCTAGGGCGGCAGGATTTAAGGGGGGCGGCATGATGCCCAACCACACCCACTTTGGTTCAAAAACACTGGGGATGCGCTGGAGATACAATATTTTTTTAAATTTCCCCATTGATGATGAAAATTTGCACGAATAAAGGGGAGGGGACAGGGGCGCCAAATGGCAGTTGGCCTAGGGGCGCCCTCTATGTAAATCCGGCCCTGGTTCCCATTTGCCTCAGAGCAAGGTTACTTTGAGTGTTTACATACCATCCAAATGTCCCATTTTGATTGGGACAGTCCCGCTTTTGACAGCTCAACCCGAAGTCCCAGATTTGTACTGATATTTGTATGTATGTATATTTTTATTTGTAAAGTGCCCCTTGAGGGCAAAACACTGTACAGCAAAAACAATAAATTAGTAGTAACAAACAAGGGGTCATTGGAATAAAAAGTAACAATAAGTGCATTATTATTTCCCGAGTTTCTCTTTGATCTGCTGCACTGAACAGCCAGAAATAGATACAAAGTTTCTAACGTAATTGGCTCTTGGCAGAAAGCCCAGAACACATACTTAAAGGAATCCTGTCATCGGAAAACATGTTTTTTTTCAAAATGCATCAGTTAATAGTGCTACTCCAGCAGAATTCTGCACTGAAATCCAGTTCTCAAAAGAGCAAACCAATTTTTTTATATTCAAATTTTGAAATCTGACATGGGGCTAGACATTTTGTCAATTTCCCAGCTGCCCCTGGTCATGTGACTTGTGCCTGCACTTTAGGAGAGAAATGCTTTCTGGCAGGCTGCTGTTTTTCCTTTTCAATGTAACTGAAGGAGTCTCAGTGGGACATGGGATTTTACTATTGAGTGTTGTTCTTAGATCTACCAGGCAGCTGTTATCTTGTGTTAGGGAGGTGTTATCTGGTTACCTTCCCATTGTTCTTTTGTTTGGCTGCTGGGGGGAAAAGGGAGGGTGTGATATCACTCCAACTTGGAGTACAGCAGTAAAGAGTGATTGAAGTTTATCAGAGCACAAGTCACATGAATTGGGGCAGCTGGGAAATTGACAATATGTCTAGTCCCATGTCCGATTTCAAAATTGAATATAAAAAATCTGTTTGCTCTTTTGAGAAATGGATTTCAGTGCAGAATTCTGCTGGAGCAGCACTATTAACTGATGTGTTTTTTTTCCCATGACAGTATCCCTTAAGATACTTTTGTAACAGTTTTAGATAAGATAATGAAGACTCACATCTTAAAGGGCAATTCACCTTCATTAGCAAAACTGTAATGATATAAAAACCATAGAAATGTGTTCAAACTTTCATAATCTGCCATATTTTGTAAAATGGACATGGTAATTAGGGGGTTTGGCCACAAAATGGGCATGGTCAAAAAAGTTCAAATCTTTTTGTCCCTCTTTCTGTCTCCAAAATGTTGGGAGGTATGTGTTTTTTTATGATGACATCTCAGGGTCTCAAGTGTTTTTGTTCAAACAAGGGCCAGGTTCATGGACAAAACAGTGACATTTTTTTGGGCAAGCACGCGCCATTATTTTACAAATTATACCTTGAGTTTTTAGCATCTAGGGTTATGTGAAAACTAGTGCCAGATTTTTTACAATTTAGGGGCAAAAAGATCTAATTTAGAAGAAGACAGTGGATGACATTGACCAATAATAATCATGACTTTTTAGACCATTATTCCACAGTGGTGTCAGAGATTCCCAGTGTTCTGCAAATAAGGGACAGAATTTTCAGTTTAGGGACAAAATAAGAGCCTAGGATCCTACAAATTTCTTGTCACTCTCCTTAACAATATGCCAGGAGAGCAACTGGTGAGATCTCTCATCTATGATTCATGCTCAGGTTTTCACTTTGCCTTCCAATTACAACCCAGAAGTGTTATTGGTCTGTCAGTCAGAGCTGGCCAAGCCCTATTTAAACCCTTCCTTGGCCCCAATTCCTTGTCAGACCGTTGGCCTAAGCTTGAACTTTGTGGCTTGTCCCTCGTTCTTACTGTTGTGCCAGTCCTGTTCCTGAGTCTGTCCTGCCTAATTATGTCCCTTTGCCCAATCCATCCTGCTATTTTCTGTTCCTATATCTTCACCAATTCCCCCTGCTCCTACATACCCTGTTTCTGGTAAGAACAGTTAGTCGTTACCTTAAGGACTCACCACCTATTTAATCCTTAACAGATAATGAATGAAATTGATCAAAAGAAATCTTGAGTGGTTATACCTTTTTTATTACCCTGGTATCAAGGGTTGTGAGTAGGGTTGCCACCTGGCCCGTATTTAACTGGCCTAGCCAGTAACATACCAGCCAATGCCAGGCCTGATATCATACCTCCCAACATTTAGGAAACAGAAAGAGGGACAAAAAGACTTGGCGCACGTAGCGAGGCAAAATAGTTTTGGTCACGCCCATTTTTGTGACCACACCACCTAATTACCATGTTAATTTTATATAATTTGGCAGGTTATGAAAGTTTGAACACATTTCTGTGGGTTTTTTTTATATGTTATTACAGTTTTGTAAATGAAGGTGAATTGCCCTTTAAGCTGAGTTCAAGTTCTTATCTTATCAAACTGTTACAAAAGAATGCCAAGTATCTATTCTGGGCTGTCTGCCCAGACACAATTAAGTTAGATACTTTGTATCTGTTTCTGGCTGTTCAGTGCAGCAGATCAATGCGAAACCGGGACTTATCAGTACAAATCCACGCAGCGGGTTCAGCTGTCAAAAGCGGGACTGTCCCACTCAAAAGGGACAGTTGGGAGGTATGTGATATTACATATTTACCAGCAATGTATTAGCTGGTAAATTTGTAATCCCTATTGTTCTGCACCCAAACCACCTCAGATCTACCCTCGGTCTGCCTCAGATCCACCCCCAAAGCCCTCTTTCAGCTCCCCCAAATCCTGCCTACTCACCTAATCAAATTGCCGCAGTCCCTTCCTTGTACAACCGGCTCTGAAATGCAAAGCCCCACCCCAAAATGACACAACTCCGCCCTCACCCTCTATAACACTGCCCGGTAGGGCCAGAAGAGAACCTTATCAAGACATCAAGATCTTTAAAACACTACTTATTTCAGCACTTTCCTTCTACATTTAAAAGAGCATAATGAGCTGGCATATTCTTGTTTTTCACTCAATATGACTCCTTTAAATCATTATTCTAAATAGAATTTTATTAAAAATGTTTCTCTATTTAAAAGACATAATTGGGTAACTCCACTACCTTTTCTCTCTGCAGCATTTGCATCTGTTCCCCTCTGCTGATCTGTTCCCCTTTGCTGCTGCTGCTGCTGCTTGGACATGTATCCGAGGGGTGCTTGTCAGCCATGATGCAGAATTTTTAATTAATTCTACTAAAATGGCATCCTTTAATAAATATGTAAAATATATGTTCACAAGAGCTCCCCTTTCAGACCTGATAACAGATCCCATACCTGCTCCCTTTCTGCATCCACCCCCTGCATCATGTAACATACAGTATATGATCAATATGCAAGAGTAGCTGCAAGTATCTGTGTACTTCACGTGGCCTCTGGGTACAGCATTAGGACCTGCCTGCAGCCATGCATGAGATTTATTCACTTACTGAAGACTCTGGGCAGTTACTGAAAAAAAAACAGCTGCTGGTTAGTGTTAAATATTTCCCTGTGAGTTGCTCAGCTGTCAGTTGGTTTCTGCTGCACTGACCACATTCCTTCAGCAAATCACAAGCAAGGCTGCAGTTTAGGGAATGATAAATCCATGACAGGGTCTCAGCATAGAGCCATATGTCTCCAGGAAAGGGAATGAATAAGAGACAACAATCAGCAATATGTTTGGTCCCTGTGAGACATTCACAGATCTATTAGCATTATTTGCAGCTTACCTGGTAGCATCCACTTCTAATTCTCTCTCTTTTAACTGGAAGTCTCTTGTTCTCTCCTTCAGATTTGCACATTGCCTAGAGAACTCCTATTATATTAGATATAATGACCAGTATGTTATAGAAGGTGCAGGTCAGGTATTTTTCCTTCACTGATTCAATTATATCTTGTGTTGTAGAGTGATGTCAAGAAAGTATGATGGGGGACGGTTGCATTAAAAGGCTGCTATAGGCCCAATATAATGTTGTCTTAATAGTAATAAGGTACAGAGCTGCTGAACTGTGTTTCATACACAGCAGTCCTATGCAGGTTTTTTTTTATTGTAATTCGCTGTGTAACTTGCTGGTGCTATACAAATAAAGGTTGATAATTGGGCTATTCATTCATTTACCTTCCATGTTCCATTAACAGTGTCGGACTGGGACACCAGGGGCCCACCCAAAAAGCTTTGACTAGGGGCCCACCAATTAATCTTAGACCAGGGGACCACTCTTAGTACTATTATTCTTCCTTTCCTCACTCATCTATTCTCCTTTTCTTTACATACTATAATCTATTATTCCATCTATTTAGCCACTTTGTTCTCATAGAAATAGGGAATGACCATGAAAAAGGCCAAATGTTTAGCAGCATGAGGGACCACTGACACCTGGGCCCACCGGGACTTTTCCTGGTATCCCTGTGGGCCAGTCCGACACTGTCCATTAATACAATTAAAAAATAGCTACAATAGCTGACATCTTTCTTTTACACTTTGCACCCTGCCTTTCAGCATATATGAAACGGCACAAGCCACTGTGCTCAATTCTGGAGCCTTGCGACTGATGAATACAGTGTTGCCTATATTCAGAACCACTGTATTCATGGGTGTACAATGGCGTCCCCTTCCATCTACCCTTCTTTCCTCTAACCTGTGCATCATTCAGACACACAAGTTATAGAGTGGTGGCAGACACAGGCTACTACTTCGAAGTAATTTTTTGGATACTTCGACCATCGAATAGGATGCTACGACTTCGAATTTACTTCGAATTCGATTCGAAGTAAAATAGTTTGAATATCCGAATATTCGATAATCGAAGTACTGTCTCTTTAAAAAAACGTTGACTTCAATACTTTGCCAAATTAAACCTGCCGAAGTGCTATGTTAGCCTATGGGGACCCTCTAGACCATTTTCTAAGTCTTTACACATCGAAGTAAAGTTGTTCGATCGTACGTTTAAATAGTTTGAATCGTTCGATTCGAACAATTTAATCGTTCGAAAGCCTTTCTCAAGGGGAATTCTGGATGGTTAGAAATTGTCCGCAGCATAAATACCCTGTTAGACTGGACGCCAGTCATCCACTGTCTCGAGAACACTTCTCAGCTCTGGGTATGTGATTTCATGTCCAGTTCTTCACTTCCACAGACCACCTCATTTTTTTAAGTGTGCAGGCCCTTAAAGGAGAATTAAACCCTCGTTAATCAAAAATCCCCAGAGCTCCACTGTGCTACTCAACATGAATATGCCAAGATTAATGCCAGCAACTCTTTTTCAACTAAGGTACTATGGAGGGATAAAGCAATGAGGGGGCCAATGGGGGGAATAGGGTGGGGATCAAGTAGTTTTTGCACCCAGAATAGTTCCCCTGAAAGCCCCCATCATAGCTGCCCCCAGCCCCGCGAACATGCATTTACCTGAACCTCCGACACTGCTAAAAGATCTTCTGTGCTGTTTCAGTGACGCTGGGCTGGGGGTGGCGCAATCCCCCATTGGGCTTATTCCTGGTGCAGCAATTCCTTGATACTGACATGTTTTTAGGAACGTGTCGATATCACTTTAATAGTTAAATAGAATTACTAAAATTACCTTATGGGGGTGTTTTGGGACTCTTTGCACCTTGTTTCAATATACATATTTTGAATCAACTAGAGTGCCCTCCATTTATCTGTATTTCTGCTTAGCTCCTGGATGCAAGAGTTACAGATTGTTACAGTCGGGCTGAAACTTGTCATAGGCAGAGACAAGATGTTTGTAGCGCCCACCACCGTTACCACCTCTTCTGCCTACTCCTAGTTCTGGCCCTGGAACTTCTAAATAGCAGTGTATATTGCGTCTTTAGCAACATGCTTTATTATTTTTATTTGGATATCACTCATTTCACAGACTGTCCAAGCTCACTATTGTTACATCAACTCCAAAATATTATTTTGCCTAGTGGAAGGAAATGTCTTGCTAAGCAGCTTCCCAACATACATTTTCACTAGGGATGCACCGAATCCATTATTTTGGATACGGACAAACTCCCGAATCCTTCGTAAAAGATTCAGCCGAATACCTGACTGAATCTGAATCCTAATTTGCATATGCAAATGAGCGAGGGGGAGGGGAAAAAGAGCACACTTCCTTGTTTTGTGACAAAGGAGTCACATGATTTTAAGGATTTGGATTTGGTTTGGCTAGGCACAAGGATTTGGCCGAATCCTGCTGAAAAGGGGCGAATCATGGCCGAATACTGAATCGAATCCTGGATTCTGTGCTTCCAAAATTTTCACTGGTTTCAAAGTTATTTTAGGGGGCCCATTTACTTCCCTCGAGTGACTACTTTGGCTACTTCGACTACGACTTCGAATCGAGCGATTCTAACTAAAAATCGTTCGACTATTCGACCATTCGATAGTCGAAGTACTGTCTCTTTAAAAAAAACTTCGACCCCCTATTTCGCCACCTAAAACCTACTGAGGTGCAATGTTAGCCTATGGGGAAGGTCCCCATAGGCTTTCTAGCAATTTTTAGGTCGAAGAAAAAACGTTCGATCAATGGATTAAATCCTTTGAATCGAATGGTCGTTCGATCAAACTATTTTTCGTTCGATCAAACTATTTGCGGTAAGTCCTTTCGATATTCGAAGTCGAAGGATTTACATTCGGCAGTCGAATATCGAGGGTTAATTAACCCTCAATATTCGACGCTATGTAAATCTGCCCTAAATGTAATTGCTTTTGAAAGCTGTTAAAACAATGCAGCAGAAGCCAGCTGATCAAAATAGCTGTGAAGAAACATTCCAGGGAAATGTGAGTTTTGGACAGAGCCTTCTGCTACATTGTTTCAAAACTGTAAAAAGAACAGTGCAGAAAGAGGCAGACACTCAGGGGCAGATTTACTAAAGGGCGAAGTGACTAACGTTAGCGAAAATTCACCAGCGTGATGTAATTTCGTTACTTTGCTGATTTTTTAATGGGTGCAGGCATAACTTCGCTAGCGAAGGAGATAGACTCTAGCGGTAATTTGCTCCCTGCCTGGTGAAGTTCCGCTCTGGCGAAGGGACGTAACTACGCAAATTCACTAAGATGCGGATTTTACTGAACGTTACCTCTTGCGACAGACTTGCCTTCGCCATCTCAGACCAGGCGAAGTGCAATAGAGTAGAAAAGACTTCCTCAAAAAATAGTTGAACATTTTTCTAAGTTCCAAAAAACAATGGCGACTTTTGATTTTTCAGGGTGATAGGCTGCAAAAGATCGTAAATTTTTTCTGGGTTATCCGGCTTCCCCCCTACATATCCTAACATATGGCATATAAATTATACACTGGGTTAATGGGTAGGGCAATATAACAACTTTATTTTCTTTTATTAAGGTTTCCCAGGCTTGTGTAGTGTAATGTATTTGCTGCAACATAAACGTCCATTGTACTTTAACTTCCTGCGTATGCAAATTAGGCAACGCTAGCGCAACTTCGCTACGCTTGCCGCAGTAGCGCTACTTCGCCAGCGTTGGCACCCTGGACACAACTTCGGATTTTAGTGAATTAGCGTTGTCCTGGCGAAGTATTGTGATGTGAGTGAAGCGGATGCTAGCGCAAATTTGGCGCTTAGTGAATCTGCCCCTCAGTGTTTACTAATAGTAATACGTTTAAAACCAATAGATTTTTTAATGAATGCACGTTGGAAAGTTGTTAAGATTTTTCTTTCATTCTGTAAAGTTTTATATATGGATTTGATCCACTTTACATGTATTTATAATCCTGTTGTTGTTCATTTCTAGTTTGTGTTAAACCCTAAAATAGTTTAGACATATTATATTATGGTTTAATGTTGTTAATATCCAAATCATGTAGTTGTTTAAAAGACTGAAGACTGTTTAGCTAACTGATAAAATGTGTCTATAGGGCAGCATGTATATATATATATATATATATATATATATATATATATATATATATATATATATATATATATATCTATATCTATATCTATCTATCTATCTATCTATCTATCTATCTATCTATCTATCTATATATATATATATATATATATATATATATATATATATATATATATAAAAGTATTAGGCTGGAGGGTTATTAGCGATGAAGTAGGAAATATAGGAACAAGCAGAAAGAGCAATATATACATTGTATGGCAAACCTTCGGTTCTCTTTTATTCTTTTTATAGTCTACAGTTCTGTGAACAGCAAATAAGTTCATAGCTGACTGCAAGACAGACACAGTTTGTCGCAACAATTGTAAATACTGCCATCTGGTGTCTAAAAATGCTACACTAAATCAGTGGCATCACTATGATTAAAGTTGTTTTAACTTTCCAAACACTTTTTCAGCTCAATTGTTTTCAGATTGTTCACCGGTTTTTATTTTTTACCGTATTAACAAAATCTCAGTTTAAAGTTTAGTACTCCTGTCTCTGGTGCGGTACAGATTCTGAAATGTTAAAATGTTAACCATTTAGGGGGTTATTTATCAAAGGTCAAGTTTTTCCCAAAAAATTGTGTTTCAGTAAAAACTCTTTTATTATGCCCCATAGCTGCAAAAAGCCTTCATGATTTTTGTTTTTTTTAGTGGTTTGTGCTCAAAAACAGTTCAAGGTATTTGATTTTTTTTTTTTTTGCTGATAACTCGATCAATGCCAGTATTCGAGTTTTTTCCCCTGATTGCTTTCATTCAAGCTTTTTGAATTCAAGTTTTTTCATAAATAAGCAAACATTCAAGTTGTGAATTTTTTCGAGGTAGAAAAAAACCTCACAAGCCTCACAAACTCGGTATTTGATATTTAAATCGCCGGCAGGATGGCACTCAGATCGCTTCATTTTTCCGAAGTCACCCGAAGTTGCTCACGAGGAAACTTTGGGCGACTTGAAGCGATCTGAGTGCCAGCCCGCCAAGGATTTACATTCTAGCCAGGGGGGAAGACATTTCGGGGAGATTAGTTGCTGAAGATGAGGAGATTTGTCGCTGGGCAACTAATCTCCCAGAGTAGCCACGTGTGCCACCACCCTTGAAGGTAAATACTATACAGTTTCCATCCCCTCCCCCAATTGCAACTGAATGTCTCTGACTCTCACAAGCTGACATTGTTCAGTACAGGTAGACAATCTGTTATCCAAAAAACTCAAAATTACAGTAAGGCCATCTCCCATAGCCCTCTTTCAGCTAATAATTGTACAGCTGTAATTCTTACAAATTTCTTACTGTTTCTCTTGAAGTGCAAAAAAGGCAGCAATTGGCTATTTTTTTCCACTTTGCACACTGTGTTTTGTTCTTGTTGCATTGCCATTTCGCTTTGTCAAAAATTGGCAAAAGGGCAAACGATTTGTGTGGTCAGGTTCCGAGATGGATTTTACAGTGATGATTGATCAGTTTTCAGATAATGATTTGAGTTTTCACATTACAAATAATTCTAACAAGCATATGATGTGAGTATTCGACTGACCCGACTGCGGGTTATAACTCTGTTCTGAGTACCTTATATAGGTGTAGGGATCCATAGGGTTCATTCCCTATGTCCCTTAATACAAAAACCACATGTTGGGAAATTCCCTGCCGGTCCAGCTACGGACCTAGAGTAAAGGGAGGGGAGGGTGTCACAAGGTGTCGCTGCTGCGCAAATTTTTTGATAAAGGCAGAGCCATGTGTTTACAGCCATTGCTGCTTTCTACTTCACTGAGGACAGAGTGAATATAAGCTGCTGAAAGATGTAGAGCTAAGAAGGAGTTGGGAGGATCCAGCATGCTTTCCTGTAAAGATACAGGTGTTGTTGATGTGCCTGCTACGTGGGCAGGGTCGGACTGGGCCGGCAGGACACCAGGAAAAAACCCAGTGGGCCCCCGCCGACCCAGACCCCCTCCCCCTTCTGCGGGGCCCCCCCAAAAAGGCAAACTGTTTAAGCATTTGCGCATGTGTGCGGGGGACCCCTAGATGTTTGGAACCTGGTGGGCACCCAATGTCCAGTACGACCCTGTACTTGGGAGCAACTACCTCTGTCCAGCCGGAGAGGTATTTAGTTAAAGCTCTTTGGGGAAAAGGGACTGAGACTCTTTGTCCACCAGGAGTGGAGAATGGGACTTTGCCTGGCAAGGAGGTGCCAGGATGGGACTGCAAATATCCCCAAGGGAGTGGGCCAGTAATATGTGAACTGCATATTTACTTTGCCTTTACTTTTATATAAAGTGTGTGTGTTTTACTGCAAACAGTGTTTTGATTATTGTTTCCTAATAGAGTCACCCGCAGGTGTATTCCCGGATCCCATTAGGTGGAGGCACTGCCATGAGAGGTAATTCCCAGTACCCTTTCACTTAGCAAAGGGGACTCAGGACCTGTAGTGGTAAGAAGTATAATGTATAACCTATGGCACAGGGGGTGGCCAAAAAATGGTTACATAGGAAAGGTACTAATGGATGAGATGTGGACTTCACAAATCAATATACATTTTTGGTGGTCCCTCACTCCATATGTATCATCAACAGAGTAGTATCCCCGTCCAGCCACAAAACTCTGGAGAACCACAGCAAATTCAGTGTAATTTATTTCTCACAACATGTTTCGGATATAGATATCCTTCATCAGGTGCTTGCAAAAATCCATCCCTCTCCCCTGCATAGGCCCCCCTCCCTCCCCCCGCCGGCCTACCCCCCCCCCCCCGCGGGCAAAGGCCCCTAACTTTTTACTTACCCCTCCTTCTAGGTCCTCTCCAGCGGAGTTCACGGCAGCCATCTTCTCCCGAGCGCTCTTCTTCCTGTAGTGATTGGCATTTGGTGGCGCATGCACAGTAGGAAGCATTTGAAAACTTTGGAAACGTTGTGACTTTCGGGCGCATGCACAGTAGCTTCATACCGGCAAATGCCTCTGAGCTTTTCAAGCTTCTGTACCAGCTCAAGGCAACCACAGTCCTTTAGCAGTAAAGATCTGTGTCTCCAAAGATGCCCCAGTAGCTCCCCATCTTCTTTTCTGCTGATTCACTGCACATGCTCTGTGCTGCTGTCACTTACTGAGCTTAGGGACCCACTCACAATATACAGTACACATAGAATAGAAATGTCACAATATAAGGCTGATTAGTAATTAATACAGATAATTACTACATGGCAGCACAGAAACCAGTGCAATTAGCATCACAATTTAATAATCAGCAAACCTGTAGCATCAGCTTATATTACAGGGGAAGCTCATTTTCTGCTGGATAATTAGTGACGAGCCCTAAGCTTAGCTTCTCAACAGCCAATCAGAGCCCACTGAGCATGTGAGTGTCACAGACACTTTCCAAGATGGTGACCCCCTGTGACAAGTTTGAAGTCCTGGATCATTGCTGCTATTGACAAGCTGAAACTTTAGACTGGTTCATTATATATTATATGACCTTTTTTTTTTTCTTTAGAAATGCAGCAATAATTGCAGATGAATTGTACAGCCTTGCTTAGAAACATTTTATGGAACTCCAAATACATAGAGATGTCGTGGCTTTTCTGTACATTGCAACACACAGATGAATTTCATATATTTTTAAAAATCTATTTGTATATTAAAGGGTAACTAGATTTCTAAAGAAACCCTTTTTTATTTGGGCAAAACATATTTGGGCACTCTGCATAATAAAGCATAACATATTTTCTGATTTCACTAAAAAACATTTTTTACTCCAATTGTTTAAAAAACACAAAAACATTAGACCTCTTTAAAACAATTTAATCACCCTAAGGGCGTGGACTTGTAAGACTAAACATAATAAGAGCCGTGGCATAGAGAATATAGGACCAGTATCCTTAAAGAGAAGAGCTCAGCTAGAGGTACAAGTATGGGATCCGTTATCCGGAAACCCATTATCCAGAAAGTTCTGAATTATGGAAAGGCCGTCACTTATAGACTCAATTTTCTCTGTAATAATACAACAGTACCTTGTACTTGATCCAAACTAAGATATCATTAATCGTTATTGGGTTTATTTCTAATGTTTAAATTATTTTCTAGTAGATGTCAGGTATGGAGATCCAAATTACAGAAAGATCCCTTATTTGGAAAACCCCAGGTCCCGAGCATTCTGGATAACAGGTCCCATACCTGTACTCGATTCCCAGCACCTTCTATCTCTTGCCATCCCAGTAGCTGACAAGCAGCACCTCCCCAGATTCAGGAGCTACTCTATTGTAGAAGAAATGCCAATTAGTAAACTCCTTGCCATAGCTACTCAACCATACAGTCATTCATTTATATATATCAGCTATATAAGTACTTTGCTACCCACCTCGGGACAGTAAGCAATACCGGCTCAGCTTGAAGTTTCAGCCTTACCTAAGCCTCTGTTGTTTTTGGCAAGGTCAATATAAGTAAATATTTTTTCCAAGTAAATAATCAGAAGCATATATTGTTTGCCCTATTCTAAAAGGAAAAAAAATCAAGTCATAAAACTATTTTAATATACAGTGCAGTGCCACAACGTAACAGCTTACTTAATTACTTACCAGCTGTAAATTCAGTCCAAAAAAGTTTAAAGGGAAAGTAAAGTCTAAAATAGAATAAGGCTAGAAATGCTGTATTTTGTATACGTAACATAAACATGAACTTACTGCACCACAAGCCTAATCAAACAAATCATCTATGCTTTCAAATTTGGCCACAGGGGGTCACCATCTTGTAATTTTGTTAAACATCTTTGCAAGACTAAGACTGTGCACATGCTCAGTGTGGTCTGGGCTGCTTAGGGATCGTCGTAAATTATCAAAACAGCACAAGTCAAATAATATCTGCCAGAAGCCGATACAGCAAGACTGAGTAATAATCAGAATATACAGACTGCACTGGGTCCTGTGTCGTCATGTAATCTAATGTGGATTTTATAGTTTTTATATTGTTTAATATAAACTTTCTCCAACTCTAGAAATAGAATCCCAGTTTATCTGTTTAAATCTGCCTCCATGATCTTTGTCCCTGCAGCTGGAGTTGGAAGCAGTAAAGGGGATGTAAATGCAACAATAAAATCCAATACTAATCTCTACACAGTCACTGACAGTGCTACATGGAAACAAACAAAGCTGCTTGAGTTCTGCATGTCTGGGAAGTAAGGTGGGGGCTCCCCCTGCTGTTCATAAGTATGATTGTTTACCTGCAGAGCAGTTAGGGACTGTCTAACAATTCCTATCCACAGCAGTAAATGAAGGGAGAATTTCACTGCATACAGTCAGGTACACATTTAAGTATATTGGAGATAGGTTTCTTTTTTCATTAAAGAAAGCAAAAATGGGATCTTATTTTTTTGCCTTTACATGCCTTTTAAGGGCTATTGGTTGAACAAATAATAAGGCCCCTCAAAGTTAGATTTGCCCTGGAACACATCACTACTAAAGACCTACCCAAGATCTATAGAACTCTATGGTTACTACAAGATATGCAGGTAACAGAATACATTTTATTTTTCTCCAATATAGAAGGTTCTGAGGTGTTAAAGAAGCTTTTTTTGGCCCTGCATGCACGACTTTCCTGCCCTGCAAGACTATAGTGTGTCTTCTGCAATTCACTGATATAATGTTCAGAATTATTTCTCTAGCTGCTGCCCTGTTTGCTTCTAGTGATCTTCACAAGATATTGAGATCAAGTTCCTGACACCCTGGGATATGACCACACAAAATAGCATGTTTTATTTTGTGCTTGGAAATACTGATGGTCCTTAATGACAACGGTATAATAATATTGCTCACTATTCGGTAGAGATTCTTTGTTTTAAGATATTGAGAGATCTAAATTAAGGCTCCAAAGCAGGTCCAACCTGCAACTTTTTAGTTGCTGTTGAACCACAATTCCTGGAAGATGCTGGGCGTTATAGTTTGTCAAAAGCTGAGGGTGGTTGCAGACCACCTCTAGACTTCCAACAAAACTATTGTTTTGTTGGCTCAGTTGCCTTCATTGCCACTTTCAAGAAGGTCTTCTATTGGCCATGTTTCTCATGCCTCCTCGCAGCTGCATCATATCTGTCAAGTATCTCTATCTGATGGATAATACATCACTGAATTTTGTATCCTGGCAGCACAAACTGGCTTGAATAATGAAGCTCTGGTTGCAGCCTTATATCAAGGCCCCGTTAAGCATCATTAGAATGCTCAGGATTTATCTCTGACTTTTAAGGACTCATAAATCTTTTTACTAAGGCAGATAATTATTTTAGGGAGAGGCAGCTTGAGAGACCATATTCTTCTAGCATTTCTTTTAATACATTTTCAGATGTCCACAACCTCACCCATTCCTGATGAACTTTTGGTTATTACATATTTAGGGGGTTATTTACTAAAATCCATTTTTTCCTCTCATATTTTGAATAAAAAAAGCTTGACCAAACCCTCATCCACAATTTTGCCCCATTTATCATTTAAAATAACTTGAATTAATTAGATCAGGAAAAAACGTGATAAAACCAAGCCGAAAGCTGAATCGTACGTTTATTTTGTGATATTTTCCTGAATCATTCAATTTTTTCAGGTTTTTGCCCTAAAACCTTGAATTTTTTGGCTTATCGGCCTGAACCCAACGCAAACCACAATATCTTCAAATTGGGATAGGGACATCTCCCATTGACTCAACAGGTTTGAGATGGCAGATTTTCAGATTCAGGCTTTTTGCAGCATTGTTGGGGTATAATAAATCTCAAGAAATCTAGTTTTTTTCACCAAAAATATCAGTTTTTGCCTCAAAAAGCTCAACCAGAAAAATTCGAGTTTTAGTAAATAACCCACTTACAGTCATATACTTCGGCCTCTGAAATAGATGTACTAATATGCTTTGGTCTCTGAAACATACATAAGCTTTTCCAGGATTTTAATAATGATTCATACCTCCTAACTGTCCTGTTTTCAGCAGGATAATCCCGCTTTTAACAGCTCAACCCGCAGTTCCGTGTTTTTATTGGAAACTCCCGACTTTCTCTGTATTGAACAGCCAGAAAAAGAAACAAGATTTCTACCTTAATTGACTTTTGGCAGAGAGCCCAGAACAGCTAACAGGTGCAAATAAGAACAATTTTGAGATAAGCAAATAAGTAATTGTAACAATTTAGATAAGGCGGTCCCTTGGGAAAAGTTAGACTCATGGCTTAAAGGGCAATTCACCTTCATTAGCAAAACTGTAATAAATGAAAAAAAACACAGAAATATGTTCAAACTTTCATAACCTGCCAAATTTTGTAAAATGAACATGGTAATTAGGGGGTGTGGCCACAAAATGGACGTGGTCCAAAAATTTTCACTGTGCTATGCACGTCAAATTTTTTTGTCCCTATTTTTATTTCCAAAATGGTGGGAGGTATGATGATGTTTTTCGAGACTTCAATCAGTCCTTTTCCATTGTCTAACTTGACGATACCCTGGTTTACTCTTCTTAAGAAGAGAAGCACAATTTGGCTCAAAATCCCCTTTTAAAAAAGGGATCACTGTGGTATCTTTCTAACTGTGCTGACCTTTTGCTCGACTTTTGATCTTCACCCTTGGCCTGGACCTTCTGGTATCCTAAATGGGGTTATTTCTGGTTGTTGCTAAAAGCCCATAGCTCAAAAGGGCATTTGGGGGACAGTAGAAAACATACAGTGCTCGCCAGGTTTCCAAAACCGGACTGTTATGTAGTATAACTCTTTACTGTGTCTGAACTTCACCTGAGAGTCACCAACTAAAAAACAAGCTTGCATTAATAATGAATTATGAATGGGTAATGTTGAGTGTAAAGTTTTGGTGGAGTCGGACATCTGTGTCTCTTGTGGTTGAATATAATAATTTATATTAATACCCTTGGATTTGGAATGAGATGTTGTGGCAAATGGAAACATGTCATACTTCTTAACATTTTGGAAATAAAAAGAGCAACAAAAAAGTTGTCGCGTGCAGTGCGGCAAATCTTCTGACCACGCCAATTTTTGTGGCCACACCATGTTCATTTTACAAAATTTGGCAGATTATTAAAGGTTAAACATATTTCCTTTAAGCACTTCTGCCAAGAGACCTGTTATCTTATATTGTTACAATTACTAATTTGCTTATCTCAAATTTGTTACAAAAGTATCTTATCTGCAGCTGTGGCTGTTCTGGGCTCTCTGCCAAAAGTCAATTAAGTTAGAAACTTAGTTAGTTACTTTTTCTGCCTGTTCAGTGCAGAGAAAAAGTTGACTTTCCAGTACAAACGAGGGACTGTGGGTTGAACTGTTAAAAGAGGGATTGTCCCTCGAAAAACGGGATAGTTGGGAGGTATGAACATGTGCATACTGCAACCTCAAAAACTTCTAACTCACTACTAAACTAAACACGACGTTGTTTCAGTTTTCACTTAAGACAAACATATATGTTTAAGCAAGAACTTCACCAGTAGAATAACTCACCAAATTAAGTAGGTGGCCCATGACTAAGGGGCAGATTTATCAAGGGTCGAATTTCGAAGTTAAAAATACTTCGAAATTCGACCATCGAATTGAAATACTTTCGACTTTGAATATTGAAGTCAAAGTTTTTTTCATCGAATTTGGGTATCCTGCGGTCGAAGTAAAATCGAACGATTCGAAGGATTTCAGCGATCGATCGAATGATTTTACTTCGACTTCCAAAAACTTAGAAAAATGCTCTAGAAGGTCCCCATAGGCTATCATAGCACTTCGGCAGGTTTCATTTGGTGAAGTATTGAAATCAAAGTTTTTGTAAAGAGACAGAACTTTGATTATCGAATGGTCGAATATTCGAACGATTTTACTTCGAGGTCATAGTATCCTATTCGCTGGTCAAAGTATCCAAAATATTATTTCGAATTTTTTTACTTTGAAAATTCCCTCGAATTCACTTCGACCCTTGATAAATCTGCCCCTAATTGTCTTTGACACGAAATGGGTCAGGCATGAGCAGTTTATACCAATAAAGATTTCTATTTTTACTCTACATTCCTCTGATCGCTACGTGACCTTTTGAGTGCCTTGCTCCAACATTTTAGCTTCCTAATACTCATTTTTCATGTAAATGACAATATACCTTTAAGACAGTGTAATGCAAAATATGTACGTATGCATGATAATGTATCCGCGGCTATGCTAACAATAATCTGTACCGTGCCTTTAGGAGCTTTAATGATTCCCACAAAAATATACTCTTAAAATTCTGATTTATTCCATTTGCTCTGGATATTATTACAAAGCCAGCATTGCATTCATAATAATAATTGCCGAGAGGCACTCAAAGAAGAACGCGAGGCAGCATCATGAATATTTAACTCTTCCGAGTGTTCCACCGCGTGGATATAAGCTAATGGCACAGTATTGTGGAATCTGGCTTGACGGCCATGCCCACCTTTAATTGACGCCTTTTGATAAGCATTTGTCAGAAATAGCAAGGCCAACTGCATCGTTTCTATATAGAACAGATGGCTGAACCACCATCATCTGTCAGAGGGAACAGCATGCATCCTTAGTAGAACACAAGAGGGAGCATGTCTATCTTTAACCTTTAAGTACTGCAACTGTACGCAGGCAGTTTTAATTGCCGAATGTCAACTCATTTATTGAGGGGGAGCGATGTGTATAAATATTTATACAGTCTATACATTGTAGCGCTGGCACCATTTCAATAACCGGATGCCACTGTTCAAGGAGGAGGGCGTTTGCATTATCAGCCTCCCAAACGAGAGCATATTTTAATTAAGCTTCATTAGCAACTTGATTTAGATGTGTGGCAAAATGCATCAAGAGGCTGACACGGATTGGAAGGCGCGTTTTAAACTCAGAAGGTTTTCAAATCCCCTTTGTATCAAAGGAGGAACACAAAGTACACCATTTCCCCAGAGCATAACAACATTTCCTAATGAATCAAAGTGCTCAAATCAGCCAAGAAATAGGAAAAAAAAAAAAGACAGTTACCAAAGGGAAATCATTAAAAAGGGATTTTAAGCATTAGGTCAACATGTGTTTATGTTTTACTATCAAAGATCGTATGATTAATTGCATTGCTGTTCCAAAAACTCTGTAAGCTTGTTAGATTATTATTATTTTTTTGGGGACCCGAAACAGCATGACTGCATTAAGGCAACTGGGCAAGTTTCGGAAAAACGGTCATTTTGCCTTTAACGAGCACACTGCTGCTAATGACCACTCGTTTGCTGCTGCTACCGCAACCCAACAGAAGGTGCATGTGTTTTCTCAGGGCTTCAAATAGGTGTAAAAAAAAAAAGAAAAGAAATTGTTTTCAGTGAACAGAATATCCAATAAAATAATTTAAAGGTAATTAGGGGCATATTTGTAAAGGAACAACATGGAGTGATGATGCCTGGTAGCAAAAATACCAGTGTGCCGTTCTCTATGACCCAGTGATCCCCAACCAGTAGCTCGTGAGCAACATGTTGCTCTCCAACCCCTTGGATGTTGCTCCCAGTGACCTCAAAGCAGGAGCTTATTTTTGAATTCCAGGCTTGGAGACAAGTTTTAGTTGTATAAAAACCAGGTGCACTGTCAAACAGAGCCTTACTGTAGGTTTACAATCCACATAGGGGCTACTAAATGGCCAATCACAGCGCTTATTTGGCAGCCCAGGAACATATTTCATGCTAGTGTTGCTCCCCAACTCCTTTTACTTCTTAATGTTGCTCACGGGTTGTAAAAGTTGGGGATCCCTGACCTATGGCATGCCCAGTGCTTACTGGCAACATCAATGTGTTGCATATGTTACATTAATAATACATAATAGTCATAATAGTCATATAAGTATTCTCCTAGTCCATTTAACAGTACAATAGGGGGCAGATTTATCAAGGGTCGAATTTCGAAGTAATGGGAGTTTTTTTTTGAACTCCCATAACTTCGAAATTCAAATAAAAAAAGACAAACCGAAATGCATTAAAAAATTCGACTTTTCGACTTTTTTTTCTGCAGGTGAATAGTCAGTATTTAAATCGTACAAATCAAAGAAATAGCACATTCAATCGAATTCGAATCGAAGTTTTTTTTAAAAAAAAAAAACTTTGATTTTTCAAAGTCCATCAGTTGACTCCAAATAGGTTCTAGGAGGTCCCCCATAAGCTAAAACAGCAATTCGGCAGGTTTTAGATGGCGAATGGTTGAAGTTGAATTTTTAAAGAGACAGTACATGATAAATTTTGATATTGGAATTTTCTAATTTTTTCAAATTCAAATCGAATTTGGACTATTCCCTAGTCGAAGTGCACAAACATTAGCTCAAATTTGAATTTTTAAATTCGATTTTTCACTTCGACTTTTGATAAATCTGCCCCATAGTAGTTAAAACAGCTATTTAAATGAGAACTAAACCCTAAAAATGAATATGGCTAAAAATGCATGTATTGCACCAGCATAAAGTTTCAGCTTGTCAATAGCAGCAATGATCCAGGACTTCAAACTTGTCACAGGGGGTCACCATCTTGGAAAGTGTCTGTGACACTCACATGCTCAGTGGGCTCTGATTGGCTGTTGAGAAGCTCAGCTTAGGGCTCTTCACTAATTATCCAGCAGAAAATGAGCTTCCCCTGTAATATAAGCTGATGCTACAGGTTTGCTGATTATTAAATTCTGATGCTAATTGCACTGGTTTCTGTGCTGCCATGTAGTAATTATCTGTATTAATTACTAATCAGCCTTATATTGTGACATTTCTATTCTATGTGTACTGTATATTGTGAGTGGGTCCCTAAGCTCAGTAAGTGACAGCAGCAAAGAGCATGTGCAGTGAATCAGCAGAAAAGAAGATGGGGAGCTACTGGGGCATCTTTGGAGACACAGATCTTTACTGCTAAAGGGCTGTGGTTGCCTTGGGCTGATACAGAAGCACAAAACATAATGTACAACATTTCTAGCTACTTCTTTAGTTAGGCTTTAGTTCTCCTTTAAGCACACCTCTAAAGCAATGCAGTTAAACATATCATTTTCAGCATATATGTATAGATATGGGACCTGTTATCCAGAATGCTCAGGACCTGGAGGTTTCCGGATAACGTACAGTATCTTTCTGTAATTTGGATCTTCATACCATACGTCTACTAGAAAATCATTTAAACATTAAATAAACCCAATAGGCTGTTTTTTCTTCCAACGAGGATTAATTATACCTTAGTTTGGATCAAGTACAAGCTACTGCTTAATTATTACAGGGATTATTTGGATAAAATGGAGTCTATTGATGCAATTGTGCTGTAAACTTTCTAAGTCATGTTGGTGCCATTTCCAGCATTGGCATGCATGTGACATTATGCACCCTGTGTACAATATTACTTATATATTATACTGATTTATGAGAAAATGTATATTGCTATATTTAACAGACAACTATTTCTTATGTAACCTTAACATAATAAATATCTGAATTGAAAGAATGAAACAGGAGGGTGATTTAGACAGGCTGTTTGTGGACAGTGTCTTGAGATCAGTATCACCAGCTAAAGGTCTACTGGTAGATCCCGATCTACCTATTGGGCACCCCTGTGTTTGAGGCACGGCATTGTGGGAGGTGGCAGTAGCTTCAGAGTTCCCCTGCATCAATTTGGAAGGAGGCAGGAGGGCCTGTTGATGCCAGTTGCAACTACAGAAGAATCTCCAGTTACCATTAGTCAGGAGGCCAGAAAAAGAAAACCTGGGAAAATGTAAAATCAGGGAAATGCATTGTGCAGAATATATTGGTGGGACCGAAGAAAAATAGTGTAAAATGCAGGAAAATTTAAACAGGTTGTTCACATTTGAGTTAACTTTTAGTATGATGTATAAAGTGATATTTTGAGACAATTTGCAATTGGTTTTCATTTTTTATTATTTGTGGGTTTTGAGTTATTCAGCAGCTCTCCAGTTTGCAGTTTTAATCAATCTGGTTTCTAGGGTCCGAATTCCTTTAGCAACCATGAATTGATTTGAATAAGAGACTGGAATATGAATAGAAGAGGCCTGAATAGAAAGAGGAGTAATAAAAAATAGCAAGAACAATATATTTGTTTTTTAGATGGGTTTTTAAAGCTGGAAAGAGAAGAAGAAGAATGCTAATAATTCAAAACTTATAAAAAAAATAACAAAGACCAGTTTGAAAAGTTTCTTAGCATTGTCCATTCTATAACATACTAAACGTTAGCTTAAAGGTGAACCACACCTGTAATATTAGTGTATGTAAAATTGAGGTTTCACTGTGTACAGAAGTGCAAATTTTGATGACTATGGGAAATTTTGTGCAACTGCGGACGTAAATTACCCTTGAAAAATCTTAAATTAGGCCACATCTACTGACAAGTGATTGGCGAATTTCTCCCGTTTCACTTCGCCGAAAAATGTGGTAATTTCCCGCAAAATTCGCGAAACGCTGGAAAATTTGCTAAAAATTGCGAAATCGGAAAGTTCACGAAACAATCATGAAATTCGAATGTTTTCATGAAAAAATGGTGAAATTCGAAAGTTTTCATGTCAAAATCGAGCAATTCAAACTTTTTCACGGAAAAAGCCAGCAATTCAAATGTTTTCACGGAAAAATTGTTAAAATCGGAAATTGACGCTGGCAAAATTTTGCGGGAGATTCACGGATTTATTTGCCAGCGGCAAAATTCGGAGATTCGCCGCAAATTTGTGCCAGGTGATTATTTTCACTAACCAATTGAAATCAATTAGATGATTGTTTTCAAAAAACTGACCAGTAAAACAACTTACTGATTGGTTGCTTAACTTAAGGACATTTATTACATTGCTGCCCTAAGGTCCCTATCACATTCAAACAACACTTTAAAGGGGTGGTTCACCTTTAAGTTAACTATTAGTATGTTATAGAATAGACAGCTCTATGCAACTTTTCAATTGGTCTTCATTTTATTTTTTATAGTTTTTGCATTATTTGCCTTTTTCTGCAGACTCTTTCCAGCTTTCAAATTGGGGTTAATGACAAATGCACTGTAAGGTTACAGCTGTATTGTTATTGCTGATTTTTATTACTCATCTTTCTATTCAGGCCTCTCCTATTAATATTCCAGGCTCTTATTCAAATTAGTGCATGGTTGCTAGGGGAATTTGGATCCTAGCAGCCAGACTGCTGAAATTGCAAACTGGAGAGCTGCTGAATAAAAATCTTAATAACTAGAAAACCACTAATAATAAAAAATGAAAACCAATTGCAAATTGTCTCAGAATATCACTCTCTATGGCATACAAAAAATTAATTTAAAGGATTAATTTAAGGTCAATTTCATCAGAACCCTTTAACCTGACTGTATGCAAGTATAGCGTGTGTTAAACCGAAACCCAAGATCCAGAAAGCTCCAAATGATGGAAAGGCCATCTCCCATAGACTCCATGTTAATTGAATAATTCAAAATATAAAAACATATTTCCTTTTTTTTCTCTGTAATAATAAAACAATAGCTTGTACTTGATCCCAACTAAGATCTAATTAATCCTTATTGGAAGCAAAACCAGCCTATTGGGTTTATTTAATGTTTATATGATTTTCTACTAGACTTAAAGGGCTTGTAAAGTCTAAAATAGAATAAGGCTAGAAATGCTGTATTTTGTATACTAAATATAAACATGAACTTACTGCACCACAAGCCTAATCAAACAAATAATTTATGCTTTCAAAGTTGGCTACAGGGGGTCACCATCTTGTAACTTTGTTATACATCTTTGCAAGACTAAGACTGTGCACATGCTCAGTGTGGTCTGGGCTGCTTAGGGATCGTCATAAACAAAGCTGCTTGAGTTCTGCATGGCTGGGAAGTAAGGCGGGGGCTCCCCCTGCTGTTCATAAGTATGATTGTTTCCCTGCAGAGCAGTTAGGGACCGTCTGACAATTCCTATCCACAGCAGTAAATGAAGGGAGAATTTCACTGCATACAGTCAGGTTTCTTATAAAAACAGTACATATTTTTTAATTAAAGTATATTGGAGATACAGTAGGTTTCTTTTTCATTAAAGAAAGTAAAAATGGGATTTTATTTTTTTGCCTTTACATGCCCTTTAAGGTATGAAGATCCAAATTTCGGAAATATTCATTATCCAGAAAACCCCAGGTTCCGAGCATTATGGCTAACAGGTCCCATACCTGTAGTAGGTGTGTGGGAGGAAACCAGAATACCTACAGGAAACCCACAGCAGAAAATAGTAACTTCTTGGTCCGAATAAGTCTCAGGACCCCGGCCATCATACTGTCTGTGCACTGTTATGAGTATGTGCATGTGTGCATTGAAAAGATGGGGGAGAGTACAATATCTGGGGGCCTATGATGCGGCTTAGATAATTAAAAGAGTTTACTGTGGATAAGTTCTTTACTGAGAGTTCAGGGAAACCAAGGTTCAACAAAGCAGTCTATTTTATTCTCATAACAAGGCTTTTTCCATGGTATTTATTTTCTGTAGTTTAGTTGTAATTAGAGTGAACTGTAGGTCTGTAGCAAGACACGGAGTAGCTAAGGCACGCTTGGCTGTCGGAAGAGTGTGTCTGCAAAGCTTATTTTCTTGTTTATTACGGCTTTTAATGGGCAGGTTGAGTTACACTTCCCGAGGGTTCCCGGAGATTTCTGTAGAAAAGATGGCATTTATGTAAGATAAGACTTCATCCTCTGAAGCATAATAGAGAAGTTGCTTTATCAGATTTATGTTTTCAAAGAGCAGTCGTGTAGCATCTTGTTAACAGAGGGTTGTTGTGTTTTTTTTTAAGTACCTTTCAAAGATTCAGTGATTGGTGCCGAGCCTTTTTTTGTGTCTCTGCGGCTTTGGGATGGCACATAAAAACATGGCCTGTGTTCTACGCAGAGCAGCTCCCACAGAGCAAACATGTTGGAAAGGAACGCCGGGCTTGTTGTGTCAAAGGAATTTACTAAGACAGATGTGGAAGCCAAGACCTTGTGTTGGATGTTGAAAATGATGTGAACTGTAAATTGCTGGGCAACCCCACAGATGTTTTCAGTTGTACAGGGTGAAACTTTGTAGTTCAGCAATTACACCAGGGCCTTAAAAAAGACACCCCTGGTTTATATAATTAAATTTCCTTATATGGGGTCCAATCCTTTCATGCATTGCCGGTACCCCCTCTTCTCCAATGTTATTTTGTGTTGTAAACACCAGCCCCATTCCTGAGGCAGTAGCCCTAATGCTGTCCCCACCACTTCCACTCCATGCTAGTCCTAATCCTAATACTCTGATTAGCTTCAGCTTCCTTCTAGCACTAGTAAAGTCCTAATACTCTTACTGGCTACAGGTTGCTCCTAGCTCTAGTAAAGTCTTAATACTCCTATTAACTACAGCTTAATTCTAGCAGTAGGAAAGTCCAAATTTTCTGACTGGCTGCAGGTTGCTTCTAGCTTAAGGAAAGTCCTACTACTCCGATTAGCTACAGCTTTATTCTAGCACTAGGAAAGTCCTAATACTCCGATTAGCTACAGCTTTATTCTAGCACTAGGAAAGTCCTAATACTCCGATTAGCTACAAATTATTTCTAGCACTAGGAAAGTCCTAATACTCTTACTGGCTACAGGTTGCATCTAGCTCGAGGAAAGTCCTAATACTACAATTAGCTACAGCTTAATTTTAGTACTAGGAAAGTCCTAATGCTCTACAGGTTGCTTCTAGATCTAGGACAATTCTAATACTCTGACTACAGCTTCTTTTAGCACTAGGAAAGTCCTAATACTCAGATTAGCTACAGCTTTCTTCTAGCACTACGAAAGTCCTAATTTTCAGATTGGCTACAGGTTGCTTCTAGCTCTAGGAAAATTCTAAAATTGAGATTGGCTGCAGGTTGCTTATAGCTGTAGGAAAGTCTAATAGCTTATAGCATTAGGAAATACCTAATATTCCGATTAGCTACAGCTTAATTCTAGTACTAGGAAAGGCCCAATACTGTTACTGGCTACAGGTTGCTTCTAGCTCTAGGGAAGTCCTAATACTAAGATTAACTAAAGCTTAATTCTAGCACTATGAAATCCATATTTTCTTACTGGTCACAGGTTGCTTCTAGCTCAAGGAAAGTTCTTATACTCTGATAAGCTACATCTTAATTCTAGTGCTAGGAGAGTCCTAATGTTCTGACTGGCTACAGGTTGATTCTAGCTCTAGGAAAGTCCTAATACTCTGATTAGCTATAGCTTAATTTTTGTAAGGCCAAAGGCCTCAGGAGTAGTGAGGACCAAGGGAGGAAAATAACAATGTCCAAGTTCGCAGTACAGTAGAGGATGAGACAGAAGAATGGTCAAAAACAGGCAACAAGATCAGTCCAGGCAGAAGAGGTTCAAGGTCGAGAATTCCAGGCAAGGGTCGGTACACAATAGACAAGAAGTTTGCAATGAATCACACCCAGGAGTAGTAAACTAAACCTATAATTGGGCACTGATGACTGTCCGGAGTTCCCTTATAAAGGCCCAGGTTTGGCGCCAATTTTGGACGCATCGGCGTCATGACGTATGCGCGGACGCGCTGACGTCAGCGACTGACGCGCTGACGTGTGCGACTGACGCCGGCGCCCATTATTGACGCAGACGCCCATTCCGTCGCCGGCGACCAATCTGAGTGTGGGAAGAGGTCGACATCATCCGTCTGCGTCCGTGAGGAACCAGGAAGCCACCATCTTGGACGCCATCTTGGTTATCCAGCTCAGATTCCATTACAATTTTAGCACTAGGAAAGTCCTAATACTCTTACTGTCTACAGGTTGATTCTAGCTCTAGGAAAATTCTAATACTCTGGCTACAGCTTCCTTCTAGCACTAGGAACATCCTAATTTTCTGACTGGCTACAGGCTGCTTCTACCTCTAGGAAAGTCCTAATACTCTGATGAACTAAAGCTTAATTCTAGCACTAGAATTAGGTTGCTTCTAACTCTAGGAAATACCTAATTTTCTGATTGGCTACAGGTTGCTTATAGAGCTAGGAAATTCCTAATTTTCTGATTGACTTAAAGTTGCTTCTAATACTCTGATTTGCTACAGTAACTAACTCTGTAAAAGTCCTAAAATGCTTATTGGCTACATGTTACTTCTAGCTCTAGAAAAGTCCTTATATTTTGAGTGTCTATGGGATACTTCTAGCTCTGGGAAAGTCCTAATTTTCTGATTGGCTAGAGGTTGCTTTCATCTCAGCTACACGATGGGTTAAGATGTATAGATCCTAATGATCTAATCCAAATATAATATAGTAACAGTTAATTTAAAGGTGATTTTCTGCTTTAGTATACAATACCCCACAGGTATTGTACAGGCCTGCCAACAAATACTCCCCCAGTTACACCTGTCCCCTGACAAATATCTCCTTACTATACACATTGTCCCACAGGCATAGCCCCTTCCCCTGACCTCATCTCAACTTACTATACAAATTACCCCAGTTACAGTCCCAACCTCTGACCCCTGCTCTTCTTATCTGTTATACACAGGCCCGGATTTGTGGTGAGGCCTAGGGCTGCAAAATATTAGGGGTGGCGTGCCGCCCAGCCTCTTTCAGAGGAGCAGTGGGGAGCACTGTGGGTTCTGCTTCCTCTATAGTTACACCAGTGTGTGAAATTAGAGCTCTCCCACAGATAAACTCACACACTTTCTATTCATTCCTATGGGATTATTAGAATCCCGATTATCAATTTGTGCACGATTTGATAAATACTAGTGATGGGCGAATAAATTCGGCTGGCAAAAATTCACGGCGAATCTCCCGCGAAAATTAGCCGGGGAAAATTGGCAGCCATCAATTTCCGATTTTCATGTTTTTTTTGTGAAAATGTTCGAATTGCTAGATTTTTTGTGAAAACGTTCGAATTGCTCAATTTTTTTAGTGAAAACTTTCGAATTGCTCGATTTTTTTTGTGAAAATGTTCAAATTGCTCGATTTTTTGTGTGAAAACTTTCGAATTGCTCGATTTTATTGAAAAGTTTGAATTGCTCGATTTTTCCGTGAAATGTAAGACAGGAGAAATTAGCCCATCACTAATAAATACGCTTCCAAAAAATCCCACAGAAAGTGGGTGAGATTTGGGGATCTCTAATTTTACACTTCTTCCCAATCTGCCCCTTAAGGTGGCCATAGACACACAGATCCTATCGTACGAATCGAGGATTCGTACGATTTTCGGATTGTGTGTGGCGTGTGCCGACATCTTTCGTCCGGCGGAGATCGGTCAGGTTTGATTTTGACCCGACCGATCCCGCCGGAGCCCACGGCACATCGTTATCGATTACACCCGATATAGCCATGTTTGTTAATGGCATATTGGGGAAAGATCCGCTCGTTTGGCGATATTGCCAAACGAGCGGATCTTTGCATCTATGGCCACCTTTAGAGTCCTTCCCCTGACACCTGCATTGCTATACACACATGTAGACGTAATACAACCTTTACAGCGCCTTCACAGAACATTGATGGAGTCCAAAAGAATTTCAGAATTTCTTTTCTTTCCACCTGTTGAGCTGCGGGCCCTACAAACTTTATTAGCTGCTTCTTACACCTCTTGAATTCCCCCCCTATCTAAATAGATTGATGTCCCTCCCATTGTCGCCGGGAAGTTCTACATCCCCACATTTCTTCATCCTCCAAGGATCCGACAGTTATTCTCCTGGTGGGCAATTTATCCAGCAGTGTGAACTGTTAACTCTTCCCATATAAATATATATATGTATGTGTGCGTGTGCTGGCTGGTAGGGGGGATATAAAGTTTGCCTGCGTGTGAGCCCCCCTGTGCGTCCCTGTCACTGGCTGATAGAGCAGAATGGACTTGTTAATCTCAGGCTGATCTTGTCTCAGTGCAGAGCAGAGCGCAGGCAGCGACACGCAACACTCCAGGGCTGGGGCAGCCTTCCAAAGGTTCGCTTTTTTCTTTCTTTCCATCCTACCCCCCCCCAAACCTGCACCCCCTCATCCCCAGTATCCTTAATCCATATATCCCCCGCCTTCCCTTTCCCTGTGTCCGGGGAGAGTGTGGAGTGGGAACAATGTGGATATGCTGGAGAGGAACAAGAAGCCCTGTTGGTTCTCCATGCAAATGACCGCTTTGCCTATAACAAAAGCCTTGATGTTAAGCATAGAGAGAGAGAGAGGGGGGGGGGAGAGAGAAAGAGAGAGAGAGAGAGAGAAGGGGGAGAGAGAAAATCCTCTGACACAATGTAACAACCTCAGGCCACTTTCGCCATGTTTTTGTTTATTCATGTTTCCATTCTTTATCCCAGGCTGGAGGGGGGTCTTTTTCCTTCTCGTCCCGCTGCCCAGGGACCGGGGGGATTTTTTTCTATTCTAATTCCTTATTTTCTCTCCAGGAATGATGGCAAGGGGGATGCTGGGGGGGGGGTGTTGCTGCTGGGGAAGGGGAGGGTTTTTTAAGCGAGAGAGAGAATAAATATGTGGATGAATGTTTAAATGCAGCGGGGGGTAATACTTTGGCTTGGGGACAGAAATGTAAAAAAAAAAAAGAGAAAGAATTTTTTTTTCTGTTTCCATCACCTGTTTGAGCATGCGTTCACTTGTAACGTGTTTTATGCTTTTAGATGGTAAGTTCTTGGGGTCAGATGTGACCATGTTGCTAACCGGCTTATCTTACAGCTGTTTTTATTTATTTATTTTTAGAACAACTCCCACCAACCCTTGTGTAAAGGGATAACGTGAAGGGAGGTGGAAAAGGGAAAGATTGTATCCAGTATTGTAAGCTGCTGAGCAGTGGGGTCCACTTAGCAATATTAACAGGGGGTCCAGGTGCTCAAGCCCCAGATGTTCAGCTTTGGGGGGTGATATCATACATTCTCAATTCAGTGGTAGACTGGCACAAAAACTGGACTTTTAAATTAAAAAATATAATTTATTATGTCAAAGGGTGGCCTAATCATCCGCCAGCTGTCGAGGGTTGCTGGGAGTCGTAGTTTAACGCCTGCTTCATCTTCAGAGAGACAGAGGGAGAGAGATCCATAGTGGCCAATCATCTCACAAATGAAATTTAGCATGTTGTTGCTAAGACACAGTTTATGGCATCCTTGAAGGGGTTAAAATAACACCCCCCCCCCCGTATACACTCACACACACACGGGTACAGTGAAGTATAATGCGGGGAGAGTGCGTAGAATTCCCAGTATCCAACAAAAGTCCCAATAAAGGTCCTGACAGTGATCGGCTATTGTGGAAGCAGAAGAATCGCGGTCAGAATAACTCCACATCAGATCATTAGCAGCAGGAAAATTAATAGTTGGAGCTTCTTCGCAGAGCGACGGAGGGAGCCACCGTGCCATAGAGTGTTGCGTGAAGAGAGTGGGGTTTGGCTCGGATATTTTTTTTAACACCCCCCTCCCCATCCCAAAGGAGGTGAGTTAATGAGGGAGGGTTGAAAGGATGATTTTGTTTAGGGGCTCCATGTCGGTGTGTGTGCGACGAGAGAGAGCGAGAGGCTTCATGTTCTGAAAGGACAACAATGTCTGCCGGTGGCCAGCACTGTAGGCTCATGTGTTTATTGCTACAAGTCACACCGATGGTTCCGTTGCCCAAAGACAAGGGGTGTGTGTGGGGTGAGAAATAACTGCATTATCCTCTGATTTTGGTTATTGTTGCCATTAGCCGGCGCGTGTGAATAGGACGATGCACAGAGGAAACAGCGAGTGTGATTTATTATTTTATTTCTGTGTAACGTGCCAGAGCACACGGAGATGCGGCTTCTTTGCATTTCATATTTCCCCGTCTGTCAGTCCCTTTTGCATCACTTGCACTGAGAGACGGACAAACGTTACAGGGAGGCTCGGGGATCTGTGGGATATTTCAGAAAGTTTGGCAGGTGCAAAAAAGAAAGAAAGAAAGAAACTAGGGGGGTTCTTTATCAAAGTCCGAATTTATCTCAATATTTTCTGAAAAAAACTCCGACCAAATCCGCATGGGTTTTTTGGGCTTATTTATTAATACACTTTCCCGAAAATTTGTTGTTTTCAGGAAAAAATTCGATTTTCACGATTTTTTTCAAATTTTTCGTCCGATTTTCAAGGTTTTTTTTGGATTTTTCACCCAAAAACTCTGAAAACTTCGGAGTATTGCCAAAACCCCAGCGCACATCAAAAAATAATTGGGACTTCTCCCATTGGCTTATATGCCACGTCGAGAGGTCTGAGATGCCGGATTTTCAGATTCAGACTTTTCCATCCTCGGGGTATAATAAATTCCGACAAAAATGTTTTTAAAAGTCAGATTTTATAAAAAAAAAAAAACACAAATTTTTCGTGATTTTTACATTCGGAGTTTAATAAATAACCCCCTAGGTGTATCAAAAAAAAACCAAAGTGTTTCAGTTGGTTTTCACTATTATTTTTTTAAGTCAATTTCTTTATTTTGCCTCTGGCCAAACTCAGAGTTGAGATGCTGACCCGTGAAATATTATTATATTCCCTTCTGTATTGCAGTCTCTCCAGTTCCCTGTGATTCCCCCCCTAATGCCTGGCAACCAGGGAGCAGTATAAATGCCATACTGCAGGATACATCAGCAGTGGCGTAACTAGATGTTACTGGGCCCCACAGCAAATTAATTTTAGGGCCCCCAACATATCCAGAGATTGTCCTTTTTTATCAATAAATCTTGAAATTGCTCATCAATTAGGGCCTCATGGGGCCCCCTATACCCCCTGGGCCCCCCTGCAGCCGCAGGGTCTGCTTCCTCTGTAGTTACACCCCTGTACATCAGTTAGAACCATAAAGATGGAGGGCAGTTAAAGGCGTTGTTCACCTACGATTAAAGTTTTAGTACGATGTATGGAGTGATATTCTGAGACAATTTGCAATTGGATTTCATTTTTTTATTTGTGGTTTTTAAGTTATTTTGTTTTTTTATTCAGCAACTCTCCAGTTTGCAATGTCAGCAATCTGGTTGCTAGGGTCCAAAATACCTTAGCAACTAGGGATGCAACAAATCCAGGATTCGTTTCGGGATTTGGCCTTTTTCAGCAGGATTCAGATTCGGCCAAATCCTTCTGCCTGGCTGAACCGAATCTGAATCCTAATTTGCATATGCAAATAAGGGGTGGGGCTGGTAATCACGTGACAAGGAAGTGAAAAATGTTTTCGCCTTCGGATATGAAATATGAATAGGGGAGGGTTGGAACTGAAACATGAGTATTAAAAAGTAGCATTAACAATAAATGTGTAGCTTTACACAGCATTTGTTTTTAGATGGGGTCAGTGACCCCCCCCCCCCATTTGAAAGCTGGAAAGGGTCAGGAGAAGAAGGCAAATAATTCATAAATTATGAAAAAATAAATAACGAAGACCAATTGAAAAGTTGCTTAGAATTGGCTATTCTATAACATACTAAAAGTTAACCTGAAGGTGAACCACCCCTTTAAAATATAAAAAGAACGTCCTAGAATGTTATTTGCCTGAGGCATAAGGGAAGTTGAGGTTATTTATATATCAATTTACCTGCATCCAGACATGTTTGCTCAATTCTAGTTACCACCCACATTTCAATTTACCCCTGCCACAGAAATGTCACCCAAATCTCCAGAAGTAGCTGGAGCCAAGTGCACTGTTGGGGGCATGTCCTGGGCGTGTCCTGAGCAGAATGGGGTTGTGGCCGGGGGCTGTTACCACACTGTATTTGTACGGATCAGGTTTGGTATCTCTGTGTACCTGTTAAATATTTATGTCCAGCTTCAGAATGTTTGAATGGTTCAAATGATTCATTATAAAATGTTATAAAAATATGTAACACTGGTGCCCCTTGTTGTTCTAACCAGGCATGGGCCGGACAGGAAGCATCTCCAGATGCTTCTCTGCTCAGTTCTAGCTCTCAGTGTGACATTATAGGGGAACTATAGCCAAAATAAAAATGTAATATAAGCTTCCTCATACTGAAATAAGACATTTTCTCAATACAATTAATTAAACATTCTGCATTGTTTCTGAAATAATCAAGTTTATCTTCACTATTCCTCTCTCAGCATCTGTTTCTCTTCATTCTGTCTTCATGCAGCAGTTGGGTGTCAGATATTCATTGACAGTTAGATCCAATATATCTTATAGGGGGTCTTCCTTTCCTAGCAGATTAATTAGAGCTCATTAATATAACTGATTCCAGTACATACAAAATCTAACAAAATAACTGCCTTTTGCACAAATCCTGCATGTAGAGAGACATGATGTCTGGTGATTTAATAGAGTGAGTTCTAATACATCTTCTAGGCAAAAGGAGCCCCCCTATAAGATATATTGGATCTAACTGTCAATGAATATCTGACACCCAACTGCTGCATGAAGACAGAATGAAGAGAAACAGATGCTGAGAGAGGAATAGTGAAGATAAACAGTACAGAATTTTTAATTGATTGTATTTAGAAAGTTTCTTATCTCAGTTCATTTTCGCCATAGTTCCCCTTTAATGATAGAACCAAGCAGAGAAGAGTCAGGACAATTCCTGCATCAGTAACTTAAAAGTCCAAGTCCTGACCGAAAAACAGGGGGCAACTGTAGTGCACATTGTTATTGTAGCACTGTTTGACAGCTAGATGTCATAAAAATGAAAATAAAAATAAATTAATGTAAATGACAAAAGTGCTCAGGAGAGCAGTTTAACACTAAGTTGCATTTGCGAATATATCTTCTCTAGTGATGGGCGAATTTGCTCCGGCAGTAAAAAACGAGACTCTGGCGCCGTTTCGTGAATTTTTCGCCGTTTCGCGAATTTCGTTTTTTTGACGCCGGCGCCCGTTTTTGACGCCGGCACCCGTTTTTGACGCCGGTGAATTTTGCAGCGAATTTTCGCGGGCGTTTCGTGAATTTATTCGCTGGCGGCGAATCGTGCAAATTCGCCGTGAATTCGCGCCTGGCGAATAAATTCGCCCATCACTAATCTTCTCTTTAAAACATTCCTCCAGCTGTTGTTGAACTATTGGTTAACAATAGTTAACAATAGTTGGAAGGATGTAGATGGACTATCCCTGAAATAAGGCATCCGACTTAGCATGTTAAATTGATTAATGGAAATACATGCATTAATATAAGGGAATATTTTGTAAATAAGGTTTATTCTGGCAAACCTGAACATAGAAGAGAGAAGTGGGTGGGGTTTGGGCGGACCATGGGTTTGTTCTTAATAGGGATGCACCGAATACACTATTTGGGATTAGGCCAAATCCCTGAATCCTTCATGAAAGATTCGGCCTAATACTGAACCAAATCCAAATCCTAATTTGCATATGCAAATTAGGGCTGGGAAGGGAAAAAGTAGAATTTTTTTAAGTTCCTTGTTTTGTGGCAAAAATTTATGTAATTTCCCTTACCACCCCTAATTTGCATATGCAAGGATTTGGCCGAATCCGAATCCTGCTGAAAAAGGCTGAATCCTGGATAAATCCCGGACTGAATCCTGAATTCAGGGCATCCCTAGTTCTTAACACACTGGTGTGTGACTGGGGTGTTTTAATGGCATGGTCAGACATGAAATGTAGTTTATTTTTTAATTGGAGCCACTGTCTAGGGAGCCAAGGCAGGTAGAAGTCTCCCCTGGGCAGAGGGCTCTGCTAAATATTACGAGCCTCATGATTTCTGATGGCAGTACTTATATGTGTGTGATTTAATGAATGTGCTTTACACAAACCAGTTCGGCAGTGGATCAATAAACATTTTATATTGCGGTATAGTTCATGGTGGGGGAGTAACGAGAAGTAAGGTTAATTATATGTAGACGCACAAGCCTTCTGCCTCCCAGATACACATTTTTTCTTTGTATCATGGCAGGAATCTGGGTGATTATCTGCCATACAAGCTAATAACGAGTGAGCTGTGATCCTGCTGTAGAAAGCCTGGATGTGCAACTCTGCCCATACACAGCTAAATGGACCTTTGCCTAATTGGGCTAGAGATTTAATCTCTATCAGCTTTCCATGAGCATGAACTGGTATGTTACTTAAATACTGATCCAGAAGGAACATTCTTATGTTAAAGGGGAACTATAGTTTATAAGCAAAGGGCATAACTACAGAGGAAGAGGTGTAAAGGGTCCAGTAAGGCCCTAATTACTAAGCAATTTCAATATATTTTGGTAATTTACCAGAGTTTTTAGGGCACTGGATTGAATTCACTCATTTACATCACTATAATGAAATAACCTAGTTACACCACTGGTTCCCGTTTCCTTTATTTTTCTACAAATGTGTATTGAAGTATATTAATATTTATATATATATATATCCATGATTGCTCTGACACAGTAACCACCTCCCCAAACTGTCATGACTATTACCCTCTAGTGGCCAAATTATAAGAAACGTGGTAGAATGCTCTGTCAGTTTACCAATCAATAACAATTAAACAAAACATCTCTCCAAAATAATAGTTATATTTCTCTACTCAAGTATGTGGGGTCTGCTGCATAGAAGCTACAACAAACCCTTGCAGGGTTTTGTAACAGACTTTCAAAGGGCTCACTTGCTTTGTTGGGCCTTCATCCCACAATGCCTTGCTTGCTCTTTCCTAGGCCTTTGCTATATTGTTCCAATAGTCATAATGAGCAATGCTAATCACAGGAAGAGACATATACTGATTTCAGTACGCAGTACATTTTCAAATAACGTTTAAGTCGTTCAAAAACAATGTGTATTGGAAAGTTGCTTAAAATGAAATGTTCTTTCATTAGGCAAAAATGTATTTAGGGGTTTGCTATGTTTGACAATTCAGACACATTAACCAGGGGGTTCTTGTGACCTGTAAGACTGCACTGGTGAACATATTTCCTAAAAGGCATCCAGAGTTGATTGTAGTAGATGACAACGTTAACTAACCAATAATAACGGGGGGTCCAGGTACTCAAGCCCCAGACCTTCAGCTTGGGGAGGCAATTGTCACACTTGTATTTAGTAGTGGGCTGTCACACACCGGACTTACTCCAATATTTGATGCCGTTAAAAAGCAATTTATTTAACAAAGAGAATCTAAAAAAAGTAGCCTTATGCGTTTCGTGCTTTGTAGGCTCACAGACTGCACAGGTGGCCAAACTGCTTGTTTAGTGACTTAGCCAAATAAGCAAATCACCACGCTTATGGCCAACTTAAAGGGATCCTGTCATTGGAAAACATGTTTTTTTCAAAACACATCAGTTAATAGTGCTACTACAGCAGAATTATGCACTGAAATCCATTTCTCAAAAGAGCAAACAGATTTTTTTATATTCAATTTTGAAATCTGACATGGGGCTAGACATTTTGTCAATTTCCCAGCTGCCCCCAGTCATGTGACTTGTGTCTGCACTTTAGGAGAGAAATGCTTTCTGGCAGGCTGCTGTTTTTCCTTTTCAATGTAACTGAATGTGTCTCAGTGAGACATGGGTTTTTACTATTGAGTGTTAGATCTACCAGGCAGCTGTTATCTTGTGTTAGGGAGCTGTTATCTGTTACCTTCCCATTGTTTTTTTGTTTGGCTGCTGGGGGGGAAAGGGAGGGGGTGATATCACTCCAACTTGCAGTACAGCAGTAAAGAGTGATTGAAGTTTATCAGAGCAAAAGTCACATGACTTGGGGCAGCTGGGAAATTTACAATATGTCTAGCCCCTTGTCAGATTTCAAAATTAAATATATAAAAATCTGTTTGCTCTTTTGAGAAATGGATTTCAGTGCAGAATTCTGCTGGAGCAGCACTATTGACTGATTCATTTTGAAAAACTAATTTTTTCCCATGACAGTATCCCTTTAAGCTTCAATAACAGGGGGCAAAATGACCTTCTGCTGTTACACATGTATCTCTGTGATTGTCTATCTAGCTATCTTTCCATAACCTCAGCTTTACTATGGCAGTCTGACACTGAACAGACTATAGAATAGGCTTTACAGGTCCAAGCTCTGGGGTTGGACCCCTAAAGTCGCAGTGGTTGGAGGATCTAAAACTGAAGGCCAAAGAATGAAAGAATGCCTATTAGCTCTGCTAGATGCTCCTCAAAGCCCAGCTAGGAGGTCAGTTAGGGTGAGATTTGGGATGAAAACTGTTTGCTGTCCTAGATATTCTTTGGAATTATGGCTGAATGACTGATACAAATGTTTTACTAAATCTGTGACCTTGTAATGTGCTTAGGGGGCGCTGCCTGAAGGTTAGTTCCCCAAAGGGCCGCAACCTGCTCAGCGACCTAGTCTTCCCATTTTGACCAGAAATAAATGCCCACCCTACAATGCATATTATTGGCCGCATGATCATATAAGGGCCTCTTATGAACATATGTTGCCATGTTTTTTACCCACAAAATTGCTCTTAATGATTCCTACATAATAGCTGGCAGTGGCTACATAGTGTTTGCAGCAGCTTGGGCACCAGTAATGAATGGTTACACTAATTAGTGTCCACTTTAGTGACTCACAGCAAGTTGCGTTTGTATGTTGATGGGTGAATGCACGACTAAAGTTTCATTATTCATTATTACGATAGGTGCAAGTAAGTCGGTGCATATTGGTAATACTAAAAGTAACAGCTCCTCAAAGCAGGTGTAAATTTCATTCTTGAAAACTGTAGCTATACAGTCCAAAGTAAATCTCCCTCCACAAATTTACAGCTGTTCTCAGAGGTGATGCAGTAGCCACCAGGAACAAGGGGGGGTCCCATTGATGGTTGATGTGTGCTAAAACAGATTTGAACGTTTTTTCGCACTGGTTTCTGTAATGGCGTTCAGCAGCAAGTAAACAAATATATCCCTTGTGAGAATGCCACATGCATATTCATCCCTGTAAATATACTAAATATGAAAATCTTTATTCTGCAGATATCAAACTTGCAGGGAGCACCTTGCGTTTGACACCCCTGATTAACCTACCTATGCTAAAAGTATTATATTTTATTTATTTATTTATTTATTTATATGATTTGTTTTTTTATAAAACATTTGTGTTTTATTAGATTTTCATCACATTTATGTAATGCATATACAGTAGGAAAACAACATCCAGTCTTGAATGTATTTAAGTTCCATTATAGGAGTGGTGTTGGTTAGATAGTTATATAGTGGGCCTATCAATCCATCCTATAAATGGTATTGTTCTAATGCAGGGGTCCCCAACCTTTTTTTACTCGTGAGCCACATTTGAATGTAAAAAGAATTGGAGAGCAACACAAGCATGAAAAAGTCCATGGGGATGTCAAATAAGGGCTGTTATTGGCTGTTTGGTAGCCCCTATGAGGACTGGCAGCCTATAGGTGGTTCTGTTTGGCAGTACACCTGTTTTTTATACAACCAAAACTTGCCTCCAAGCCTGGAATTCAAAAATAAGCCCCTGCTTTAAGGCCACTGGGAGCAACATCCAAGGGGTTGGTGAGCAACATGTGGCTCGTGAGCTACTGGTTGGGGACCACTGTTCTAATGGGTGCAATTCGTTAGTGAGATCTTCTATTAATTTGTTTCTTTGTTTTTTCCATGAGCTTCTCAGTTTCAAAAACATGCCCTTTATATATGCTTTATGCGCTTCCCATATCACAGACATTTTTACATCCTCTGTTACATTTGTTTCAAAATAATTTGACAGTTCTGCTTCCAGTTCGGTTACAATACTATGTATAGTAAGCAGTGATTTAGTCTCCACAGTCTTTGGTTAGCTTGCACATATATATATACCTGTAATGGTCATTTTGACTGGGGAGTGATCTGACCATGAGCAATATAACAAACTGGAATTTAATACATTAAGGAGGAGTTGTTGGGAACAGAAGATATAGTCTATTCTGGAATACGTTTTGTTTGGGTGGGAGTAAAAGATGTATGCCCTTTTAAAAGGGTGCCTGTCCCTCCATACATCTGTAAGATTATTTTCTGCTATATGTGCCCTTATAGATTTAGCTGCAGGATCTGTAGGCAGCTTGGCAGAATTGTGTGGGTCATGTCTGTCTAGGTTGGGTTGCAATGCTGCATTAAAATCTCCTCCAACTATTACTTGTCCATGATCATGTATTGCTAGTGATAAAAAGAATTGTCTATAAAATTGTGCTTGGTTGGTGTTAGGAGAATAGGTAGAGGCCAATGTGACAGGGGTATCCTGGATTTCACCTGTAACAATTACAAAATGACCCTGTGGATCTGCGATATGTTTATTGAGGTGAAATCCAATATTTTTATGTATAAGGATCGCCACTCCCGTCTGTTTACTTTCCTGGCTCGCTAATGGGAAATGGGAAATTAGCATGAAAATACTTGGGATAAGAGGTCTTACTAAAATGAGTCTCTTGTATGAACACAAGTTTAATGTAATATTTTAAGGCGAGGGCCCTCTTAACTGGGCTGTTAAAGGCCATAATAGTGATGGGCGAATTTATTCGCCAGCCGCGAATTCACGGTGAACTTGCGTGATTCGCCGCTGGTGAATAAATTCACGAAACGGCCGCGAAAATTCACCGGGCGTCAAAACAAAAATGAACGCCTGTGCATTTTCTCCAAAAAAACGGACACCGGTGTCAAAAAACGGACGCCGGCATCAAAAACGGACACCGGTGTCAAAAACGAGACACCAGCGCAGTTTCGCGTTTTTTTGCCATTTCGCAAAATTCACGAGACATTGGACGCAAAAAGCAAATTCGTCCATCACTAGCCCTTAACATTTTATGTGTTAATATGTTTAGTGCCATGGAAGCGCTTTTGGACAACATACAATTTCACCATAATTAACCTGAAGTGATGACCGGGATGCAGAAGTACTTTGCACAGCATATGCCACAATATGTAAGATCGCATATAGGAAATAGGTTAGGAGCTTAAAAATATAATTGAAATTAACTTTAACGTCGCCCTTGCGGCTGATTTGTATGATTTTTAATTAAAGCCAAGTATGTACACGAATCACTATCTAGCTAGAAATACTGAACATTATCACTAAAGTTACTATTATTACTTTTATGCTTTGCTCATTATGCAGGACTATTGTCCCTATATAACTCAGTCTGCAGCCTTGTGCCCCTCAGGGACTTCTAATATTCTTATCATTTACAGTAGGGGGTACATTATCCATTTTAATACATGAGTGATACTCAGAGTTCCCTGTATAACTCAGTCTGCAGCCTTGTGCCTTTATATGGTCACAGAACCCCTCAGTGACTTCTAATATCCTTATCATTTACAGTAGGGGGTACATTATCCCTTATAATACATGAGTGATACTCAGAGTTCCCTGTATAACTCAGCCTGCAGCCTTGTGACTTTATATGGTCACAGAACCCCTCAGTGACTTCTAATATCCTTATCATTTACAGTAGGGGGTACATTATCCCTTATAATACATGAGTGAAACTAAGAGTTCCCTGTATAACTCAGCCTGCAGCCTTGTACCTTTATATGGTCACAGAACAACCCCTCAGTGACTTCTAATATCCTTATCATTTACAGTAGGGGGTACATTATCCCTTATAATACATGAGTGATAGTCAGAGTTCCCTGTATAACTCAGCCTGCAGCCTTGTGCCTTTATATGGTCTCAGAACAACCCCTCAGTGACTCCTAATATCCTTATCATTTACAGTAGGGGGTACATTATCCCTTATAATACATGAGTGATAGTCAGAGTTCCCAATATAACTCAGCCTGCAGCCTTGTGCCTTTATATGGTCACAGAACAACCCCTCAGTGACTTCTAATATACTTATCATTTACAGTAGGGGGTACATTATCCCTTATAATACATGAGTGATACTCAGAGTTCCCTGTATAACTCAGCCTGCAGCCTTGTGCCTTAATATGGTCACAGAACAACCCCTCAGTGACTTCTAATATCCTTATCATTTACAGTAGGGGGAACATTATCCCTTATAATACACAAATGATAGCGAGTAACCTAACCTGTACTGTAGGACGCCCGTGTTTCCCTTTAAACACATTCAAATGGACTATTTTGGCTTGCACCTTCAAGCAAACCCCTAATTGTAACTGAAGGACTGCTATGGGGGGAGGGATTATAAATAATTGTTGAAATGATCTTCTGTGAATGCCCATGCAACACAAACAGCCTTCCAAGTGGTCAGTTAATAAAGAGGAATGTTGTTGATCATTTTTTACAACCTCTGGTAGAAGCCAGTTTGGTCAAGGTAACATGTTTCATGTCTATGGACCGTGGGTCATACATTGTAGATCATTTTGATTACCACTTCTTGTAAAAGCAATCAATACTCCTCTGTCTGTTGCAGATTGCTTCTCTATCGATCATAGCCGTACACGTTTCAGCAGAGTGACCTATGGTCAGGGCTGGAACTGCTTAGGGTGCCTCTACTACCTGCTCATTACAACTCCCTGTAACTTCCAGCAGAGCACACGTTACACAGTACTTCTCTGTCTCAGGCAAGCCCTCACTGTTAGTATGGAGGAAGGATTTCCAAACTGACTTCACATACACCGTACAAGTGTTCAATAACTTGGGCACCAGTGGTTCTTTAAAATAACAGTTAAGGTGCTGGAACTAGATGTTACATCAGATGGGACAGTATACAATTGCTTCACACTATTTTAATAGTTACTTCCATGTATTAGGTATCGGCAGGGCGTTAGTGTTCAGTCCCCAGAGCACAAGGCCCTCAAAGTGATGGTTCTTTGAATCCCTCTATCCCTGAGCCTATCTGATTGAGAATATCTGATTGAGAATATCTGATTGAGTCTCGGTTAAACCCAAAGTTCTATTCTGCTCTCCTTGTTGGAGCCTCTGGCTGCTCTGCTAACTAGTCTCAGCTGGGCTGTCACTCCTTGAGTGTACTATAACAGGATTTAACCACATATTAACCTCATACTAGTCCTACCTTTTTCTCCTGCTGAGGCCTCCAACATCAGGCTCTCCAGAACCATCCACCCTGTCTATCAGGTAGTGTCCAAAGATTTAGAACCCAATGGTTACTTACCTAGGGATGAGGGACAGCTGACTCCCCTGGCCAATAAAGACCTTCCAGATTGAAGGAAATGGAAAATGCAACAACAATGCAGGATTCACCTTAAATTAAATCTTTAGCCTCCTTCATATGTCCATGCTCTTTAGCCTTAAACACTCATCTGTTAAACTCACTGTAAATAGCACCTTTTGTTGTAATTAAATTGCTCAACGATGCCCTCTAGATGTGGCCAGTCCCATATGGATCACTATGATGAGAACCCTTATTAAAGAAGTCTTTTCAGTACCATTTATATATATACATGCCACCCATTTTTGCAAATACATGGCTACAACCAAGTAGCAGCCACAAAAGCAACACCGTCAACTAGCCTTAATATTTTCTTTCCACAAGTGCACCAGATTTCATTTGCTCTCGGTTATTGCTTTTAAAGTGTATTTGCAGTAAAGGATAGAAGCATTTGTTCTGCAGGCTGTTAGGCTGTGATTTATTTACCAATAGCAAATGTTATTGGGCTATATAGCTAGCAATATATAAAAGGCACTAGGTAAATAACATTATCTCACAGATATACTGAGGTGCATTCCTGTATTCCAGAGCTTTCTGGATATTAACCATATCAGTGCTGTGACCCTCTCTTTGCAATCTCGCTGCTGTAGGAACACCGCTTGTGTTGGTGTTTGGAAAGTGCTGCCAGATTCTAGTTTCTCTGCCACAGATGGAGTATTAGGGTAGTTTGCCATAACTATTATCCCCCTTGGCATCATAAAAAAAAGAAAGGAAACCTTTGCTTTTAACTGGTATTTGGTTTGTGTGTTATATTTTGGGAGGTGCTGAGACTAACCTGCAATTTTTTTTAAATGTGTCTCCTTTTCAGGGGTCAGTGACCCCAGTATCACGGTGAAATCATACAGCAGACCCCCAACAGGTATTCTGTGTGGTTCCACCTCACATCCTCGTCTGCCTGTGTTGTCTACTATAAAGAAACTAGCGTGGGTGAGGGGAGGCAGTGGCCATTGGAGCAAATGTGAGGTTTCTGCACAAGGGGCGTGGCCAACAATTTTTGTAATTGTGTTCATGGGGGGCCCATATAAATAACTTGTACGGGGCCCAAACGTTTCTGATGGCGGCCCTGTTCATACCCCACTACCTTGTACCTGAGCACCTAAAATAACATTTTCTCTGCTCAGCAAGGTCTTGGGAAGTAAAAAATGACAAATGCATCCAGGAAAATTAAGAATTATTGGAGCAATTTGATTGGCAGGTTACCTGGTCAGCTCCTTGGCCAATGGCAGGCAGGGACCTGAAAACTTTCTACCAGATTGAGAACAGGAAGGAAGGTTTCAACGGACTTTACACTTGACAGGACTTGTTCCCCTAACCCACTGGCACCCAATGGAGTTGCTTCTGACCAGGACAGGACTTGTTCCAATGGTACACTGTGGATTGGGGTCTGACCTGGACAGGACTTGTTCCCCTGACCCAATGGCACACTATGGAGTTGGGTCTGGCCAGGATAGGACTTATTCCAATGGCCCACTATGCAGTTGGGTCCAACCTGGACAGGACTTGTTCCCCTCACCCAATGGCACACTGTGGAGCTGGGTCTGACCAGGACAGGACTTGTTCCAGTGGCACACTGTGGAGTTGGATCTGACCTGGAAAGGACTTGTTCCCCTCACCCAATGACACCCAGTGGAGTTGCTTCTGACCAGGACAGAACTTGTTCCAATGGCACTCTGGGGAGTTGGGTCTGAACTGGACAGGACTTGTTCCCCACACCCAATGACACCCAGTAGAATTGCTTCTGACCAGGACATGACTTATTCCAATGGCCCATTAGCAGTTGGGTCTGACCTGGACAGGACTTGTTCCAGGCTGGAGTTGGTTCTGACCTGGAAAGGACTTGTTCCCCTCACCCAATGACACCCAGTAGAGTTGCTTCTAACCAGGACAGAACTTGTTCCAATGGCACGCTATGCAGTTGGGTCTGACCATGACAGCACTTGTTCCCCTGACCCAATGGCACACTATTTAGTTGTGTCTGACCATAACGGTTCTTCATTATGCCACCTAGGAAGAAGTTCTTTCAGTATTGAGGAATTGTTCCGACACAGCCAATCCATGCCAATCAATAGCATTACACTCAGCGCAATGCCCCCACACATGAAACACAATCTCAAACCAGATAGAGGCACAGGCAACAAACAGTCAGAGGAGGAGCGGAATACACGCTGGCACTTACCGAATAAGTGCCATCCTAATAATAGGATCAGTGACAATCTGATGCCCAGAGAATAAACCAATCTGAAAGGCAAATCCCAGTGATATTACTCTCAGGCCTTGCTTTCTCCAGCACTGAAATAAAACTGTTAATAATAGATGGATGTTGGGTGCTGAAATTTAAGGCAGACTTGCGTGCTTTATTGAATTCATTACTATCAGTGCAGCTCCAGTAGCATCGCTCTGCGGACTTCATTTATGGCCAGTCTGAAACAAAGGCTACTTAAAGAAGGCGACGTTCTCATTTGCATGAGAATCGCCACTGGTGAATTATTAAAAATGGCCAGAGGAGATTTACAGGGTTATAAAGACTTCTGTTTTCATACACATGGATATGGGTTTGAATTGGAATTAAAGGGGAACTGCGGTGCTCCAATGCAAGGTTATAGGCCTCCCATCATAGCAAGTCTAGAGCTTGTTGTGCTGTATGATGTCACTGAGGCAGGGCTAGTGTTATAGAAGAAGTGCCCCTGGCAAGGCTGCAGCACTATATGAGGGGGTAGAAATGATATCAATTTGTTCAACCCAGTATAACATGTAACACGTCCAACACATTTACTTGTTTTTGTTATTATACAATAGGTGCCTATCTTGTGCTACCAATTCCAATTTCTGTATAGGAATGATAGCAGTGCAGGCAGTAACCCTTCCAACACTTTCCCGTTTTCTCTGTATTGCTATATTCCAACACGTACTCCTTGTCTGCCCCTATATATTAGGCACCTATCTATTTCTACCAATCCCTATATCTGTAGGGGAATGAAAGCAGAGCAGGCAGTAACTCTTCCAACACTTTCCCCTTTTCTCTGTACTGCTATATACATATTAGTAACCTATTTGGTGCTACCAATCCCTAATTCTCAAAATTCAAGGCAACAACCTTCCCAACACTTTCCCTTCATCTCTCCTCTATATATTACGCACTTATCTAGTGCTATCAGTCCCTAATTCTGTAGGGAAATTAGAGCAGAGCAGACAGTAACCCTTCTGACAATTCCCTCTTGTACTGTTCTATATATTAGGCACCCATCTAGTGCTACCAGTCCCATTTCTGGTGGGAAATTAGAGAGAGCAGGCAGTTATTCCTTCAACACTTTCCCCTATCATCTGTCCATATATGTTTAGGCACTTATCTAGTGCTACCAATCCCTAACTCTGCAGAGAGTACACTTAAAGGGGTTGTTCACCTTTGAGATAACTTTTAGTATGACGTAGAACGTGAAATTCTGAGATCATTTGCAATTGGTTTTCATTTTCTTTTATTTACAGTTTTTGAGTTATTTAGCTTTTAATTCAGCAACTCTTCAATTGGCATTTTAAGCAATTTGGTAGCTAGGGTCCACATTACCCTAGCAACCATGCATTGAGTTGAAAAAGAGACTGGAATATGAGAGACGATTAATAAAAATTAGCAATAACAATACATGTGTAGCCTTACAGAGCCTTTGCTTTTAAGAAGGGGTCAGCGGCACCCATTTGAAAGCTCCATAGAGTCAGAAGAAAAAAAGCAAATAACTTTAAAAAATAAATAACGAAAGCCAATAGAAAAGTTGCTTAGAATCGGCCATTGTATAACATACTAAAAGTTACATTAAAGGTGAACCATCTTTTTAACTCTGTATATTAGACACCCATATAATGCTATCAATCCTTATTTCTGTAGGGGAATGAAAGCAGAGCAGGCAGTAACCCTTCCAATACGTTCCTATAGACTCCATTTATATTAGGCTAATACAGCCAAAACACTAAAAGAGAAGTCATATAAAATAAGTAACATGCCCCCCCACTTCATATTCAGGATGTGTGGAACATACATATTCAGCAAGTGGGCTCTTGAACTGAATGTATTCTGCTGTATGATAGTTTGTGTTCTTTTTTTCTATTGGTGAAGGCTGCCAACATCAGATTTGTCATTGGGGACAGGTGCCTACTCCAGATTTTGCAGAGTGTGCCAGTTTGAAGAGCGCTGGCCCAGCTTCCAGGCCATAAGGGAACTCTTGTTACGTTTTCTTTTTAATTCCAGATACAGATCTGTAACAAATACAAATAATATCTTCATGTTTTTTTTTTATTGAGCACCCACAGCCCAACAGTAGTGATGGGCGAATTTATTCGCCAGGGGCAAATTCCCGTGATTTGCCGCCGGCGAATAAATTCGCGAAACCGCCGCAAAAATTCACCAGCGAAAATTTACCGGCGTCCAAAAAAATTGAGGAATTCGCGCCTGTCGAATAAATGAAAAAACGAGACGCCGGCGCCGTTTCGCGAATTTTTCGCCATTTCGCGGGAAATTTGTGAATTTTTCAGCGAAGCGAAACGCCCCAAATTCGCCAATCACTACCCAACAGTTTCTTTTCTGCTGCACCTTACTCATACTGAGAACCCAGGATTTACACAACAGTTTGGAATGTCCAACTGCCAAGCAGCAGGACAGGGTTATTTGCAGCAGGAAGGAATATTTGTTTTTTTTTTAGAATTAAATAATAAACCATTGACTGCCATTACTGTGGAATTTACATTTCCAGGTCACTCTTACAGATCTGTTGTTGGGTGCCATGTGGCAGACTGAGATCAAAGAAGCCAAATTTTGGGGGCCCTCAAATATTTTATTGCTAGTATACATATAGATCAGCTATTAATCTTACCCCTATAATCAAAGATATTGAAAAAATATTACCCTCTTCTGTCCAGACCCCCCCGCTTACATTGCCACTTCTCTGTCCTACTTCATTTACTGTTGTTTTTCTGTGTATCGCATTTCATTCTTTCAATTTCTATTCATTTTATTTGAATTTCTTTCCATTTTAGAAATCTTAGGGGCAAATTTACTTATGGTCAAATATCAAAGGTTAATTAACCTCGATATTCGACTGGCGAATTGAAATCCTTCGACTTCGAATATCAAAGTCGAAGGATTAGGATTTAGATCGAACGATTAAATCCTTCGAATCGTTCGATTCGAAGGATTTTAATCCATCGATCGAACGATTTTTCTTCGATCAAAAAATACTTATAAAGCCTATGGGGACCTTCCCCATGGGCTAACATTGACTTCGGTAGGTTTTAAGTGGTGAACTAGGGGGTCGAAGTTTTTTTTTAAAGAGACAGTACTTCGACTATCGAATGGTCGAATAGTCGAACGATTTATAGTTCGAATCGTTCGTTTCGAAGTCGTAGTCGATGGTCGAAGTAGCCCATTTGATGGTCGAAGTAGCCAAAAAAAACATTCGAAATTCGAAGTTTTTTTCCTCTATTTCTTCACTCGAGCTAAGTAAATGGGCCCCTTAATGTCTGGAAATTCCTGATTGGAGGAGATTTCAACCAATCAGTAATAACAGAAACCAGGCTATAGGGGTAAATGGGGAGTGATCTGAATATGGAGCCTGTGGGCAGCCTCTGGTTGAATTTTCTGAAATCTGGTGCAGACATACAGTATATAAAAAGCATAAAGGCTCCTATTCACTACCTTATCTGCCAATGAGCTTAGGGATGGGCGGATTTGACTTGTTTCGCTGCCGGTGAAAATTCGTCGAAACGCATTTAAGTCGCGTGCGTCTTTCATTTCTGCGGTGAAACTCATCCCTAGAGCCTATATATTGACAGATATGGTTCATCGCCAGATTAAACATGACTATCCTTAAACTGACCAATGTCCATAGTACATAGATATCATTCAAAAATGATGTATATGCAGCTTTAGTAAAACAAGTGCTTACTAGGGACAGACAACAGAGGCACGTGCAAGCAGGCCAAGCAGTAACACTTTTAAATCCACACCCGTCATCTGTTTGTGTAGGTTTCACCTATGGCTGACCACTTGTCCATTGGATTGGGCTTTGGCACGTGGGAAATACCACCACCGTGAGCCTAGAAATTGCTTCCTTAGGCAACTCATTTCAGTGATTCTCATTTAGTTGTGGATAAAGGCTTTACCTGCTCTGCAAGCTTGAGGAAATGTTCTGAAATCATATTTCCCACCTGGAGCATCATTCCCTCTGTTTCTAGTAGTGACTGCTGTTTTCTTCAGCTTGGTCCACACTAAAGGGTCTCCAAGCAGAATGACACACATGTCTCACTTCTTAACAACGATTTATGTGACAGTGGTTCTTAGAAAGAATGACATGAACTTTATTGTTGAAGAGTATATTTAAGAAAAAGATGATTAACCTAGGAACCTGGCTCAGTGTATCAGGACACAGTAGGCTAGTCTAAGTAAGCTAGTATAGTATACTTTCCTAGGCCTTAATACATAAAGGGCATGTAAAGGCAAAAAAATAAAATCCCATTTTTACTTTCTTTAATGAAAAAGAAAACTATCTCCAATATACTTCAATTAAAAAATGTGTACTGTTTTTATAAGAAACCTGACTGTATGCAGTGAAATTCTCCCTTCATTTACTGCTGTGGATAGGAATTGTCAGACGGTCCCTAACTGCTGAGCAGGGAAACAATCATACTTATGAACAGCAGGGGGA